>NW_027507748.1:37907244-37976349 GCF_037356315.1 Lithobates pipiens | reverse complement strand
TCAAACTCATCGCTGGGGTGCTATTAAATTTGTTGCAAAGCCTAAACATTTTTACCTTATTACTTTCACTGCATTAGGGAGAAAAAAATGTTGCTGCTCGTTTTTTGTGCATTGCGGGGAAGCGTGCGATTTTTGTGTGTGTTCGCACAACGCACAAGTGTGAACGTAGCCTGACTCTCTTACATTGAATTAGGCTGTACGTGTACAGTCATGCTTTATTTTGAAAATGGCTGTGCTCCCAATACAGACCAATTTATCCAACATAGTTCTCTCTATGTCTAATTCTTTAATATATGACATATTATTAATTTCCTTTATGCAAATTATACCAGGTTTATTGTTCAGATTATTAGAATATATATATATGTGTGTGAAGTATATATTATATACTTCACATATATTTACTGATAAAAGATTCCCATATTACTCTCTATACGGTAACTGTACTATTGTTATTCCAAATAAATAACTGAGAAGTTCCTTTATTTGAGTTTGATAGCCCTATACAATGTTAAAACTTCTATTATTAACTTGTATTGCATCATTCTCAATAAATTATTTTAAAAAGAGAAAATGGCTGTGCAAGCTGCAGGCATGGTTTAAATCCTGTATAATAATAATAATAATACAGAGATGGAGAGATAAAGATTGATATGAGATGGAGAGAGAGAGAGAGAGAGAGAGAGAGAGAGAGAGAGAGGGCAAGGGGAGGGGGAAGAGAGAGGGAGGAGAGGGATGAAAAGAGAGAGAGAGGGTGGGGGAAGGGGAGGGGGAAGAGAGAGGGAGGAGAGGGATGACTGGTAGCCACCAACATTGGGAGATTCATTGGTTTTCTTCTGTTTCTATTTCAGGGGTTAAATACCGGCCGTAGGGAATTGTATGACGGCCTTCAGATGAAGAAGCTCCAACACTGAGGACGGGTGGAGTGATTGAGAAATCTGGATCAACTAACAAAAAAAAAAAAAAAAAAAAATTTCAAACCATTTTTTTTCCTTATTATACTATATATATATATTTTTTTTTTTTTAAAGAGAGAAATGGGTAATTTAAGGTCTTTATTATTTACATGCTGTAAGGAAGGGAAGCATTCTCCTGTAGTAACTGACACAGCGAGGGGCAATCATGACTCGCTATGGAAGCAGCAAAGGTCACGTTGCTTGCTGTAGAGATCGGTTATATCTCAATGACGACTATGGCACACGGGTTGCCATGACAACCCTGACATCAGGTTCATTCTATAAGTAATATTGTCAAAACGTTTAAAGGGAACCAGTCGTGGCTGAGCTATGCAAATTTTTTTTTTTTAAAACTGGAACATTCCTATGTTATATGAACAATGATGGCTTACAAAGGGTTTATCCTTTCCCCCTTTATTTAGCGTGACTGTACTATGACTTGTCTATGTCTTCCCTTCTAGATTGTAAGCTCTAACGAGTAGGGCCCTCCGATCCTTCCTGTATTGATTTGTATTGTAAGTGTACTGTGTGCCCTCATATTGTAAAGCACTGCACAAACTGTTGGCACTATATAAATCCTGAATAATGAATAATAATAATAATAATGTCTTATAGTGGCCACACACTGTTATTTGAATTCAATCAAAATGATCGAATCGGCAAACAGTCAAATAGCTATAACTTCCCTTCTGATCAATATAGGTCAGATTCCAATAAATTGAGGGTGGAAAATTATTGTTATGCATCAATCCACAGCATAGAGAGACTTTGGTCATGAATTCAATCGTAATTTGATTTGTAAGATCGCGAGACTGAATGGCGGAGATGCAATCAATAACGCACGATTATCCCCTTTCCCTGCATATGGCAAATTGATCAATTGGCTTGTTGACAATAGATCGATTGTTATAGAGGTTATCTTAGGTATCTCTCCTGCCAATCCGTCCGACATGATAATGTTTTCTCCCCTAAAGTGTATGATATCAAATAATAGCGTCCCATAGGCATTCACAATCCCCTTAAATATGGTGCTGGAAAGTGTTATGCACACTCTTGAGCAAGGAGACAACATATGTTATCAGCGTGAGGTTAGGCAGAGTGACAGGGCAGTAACAGCCAGACCCTCGCTTACGGATCCTAGAACAAAAATAGGAAGGAAAGTAACGCCAATAAAAAGAAATAAAAAATACACGTCTACAGGTGATTTTTTATTTATTTTTTTGCAATTATAACTAGCTCTTTTCAGTGAGTTTGAGAAAGGAGTATTACTTTATTTTCGGTATGTATATATATATATATATATATATATATATATTTAAATTTTCTTGTTATAGAAAACTTATATTTTTCCTGGTTTTTTTTTCCTTTTTTTTTTTTTTTTAATTATTGTTAGATGGGTCAACTTATTAAAAAAAAAAATGCAGTTTGCCTCACAATTCTGCATTTACATTTGTTCTCTGCGAATGTTCTTTAGGCTATTTTTTCTTCTGAGTGAGTGTTCTTTTACTATGGGCAGTAGAAAAATACTGCATTGTGGCCACTAGATGGGGCTGATGAGCACAACAGGAATACATGCATCTTTGTGACAAGAGATACAATTCTAGAGAACACTAGAAAGAATTAGCAGATACATAAAAGGCATTGGTGACATTTATTTGGTAATTTCCTCTAGCCTTCTCTCGAAGTGTTACATTATATCTCATTACAAAGAGTAAAAAAAAAAAAAAAAAAGTTACAAGGAGTAAAAAATAAAAATAAAATTGCATAGCCATTTGTCCAGCAAATCTGCATGTACATGTGCAAATAGGGCAAAAACTATCGTACAAATGGTTTATTATGGGCAGGGGTAAAATACCACTTATGGCCACTAGATGGGGGCTGAGGAGCATAGGAAAAGCATATACAAAATATTTTTCCTATGCCCTTCAGCTCCATCTAGTGGCCATAAGCAGGATTTTACCCCTGCCCATAATAAAACATTTGTTTGATAGTTTTTGCCCATGTAGATTTGCAAGACAAATGGCTATGCATTTTTTTTTTTTTTTACTCCTAAGTGTCTTGGTAAAAATGAAATGTCTGCTTTATTGAATTCTGCAGATAATTAAAATGTGAATGTAACTCCAACAGGTTTTCAGTCAGATTATATTAAAGCAGGGGTCTCAAACAGGCGGCCCTCCAGCTGTTACAAACCTACAAGCCCCATCATGCCTCTGCCTGTGGGAGTCAAGCTTGTAATTGTTAGCCCTGCAATGCCTCATGGGACTTGTAGTTTTGCAACAGCTGGAGGGCCACCAGTTTGAGACCCCTGTATTAAAAAGTGTTACTAAACCCACAACAGTAAAATCAGTCATGCAGTAAAGCATGCCCGTTATACTCACTGTGGAACCTAAGGAGGGTTAATCCTGCACATTGTGTAAAAAGGCTGTTTTTTTTTTCCTGATAGTAGAGCCCTAGGGGGAACTCTGCACATGCTCATTGGTGTGTGTGTTGCTAGTGTTTTTGTTGGGGTGGGGGGGTGCATGTGATCAGCACAGGGCCAATCAGCATTGTCCAGACAGAGGGCCAGGGGTTATGCAGCCTCAAAGGACAGTCAGAGGAGAATGAAAACTCCTCCTACAAGCTTTAACCAGACACTGATAGAAGTCGCACGACTGCTAGAAACTGCTGATGAGAAAGGGTATTTAGCAGTTTATATGTACTAAAATAATTGAATTTCTGTGTACTGTGGGTGACTAGATATAGTGAATGCAGGCTCCTGGGTTTAGTAACACTTTAACTTCACTCCCTTTGTGTTTCTCCTGCATGCTAGTTGGCTGGTAGAGCTGGGATGTTAACAGTTATGGGCATTATACCTGCCTACTGAGAATCTTGGACAGCTGCTAGATAGCAGAGGCAGCTTTGATATGAACTAAAAATCCAGTAATCAATGGATATGCTGGTGGGGGGGATCTGATTTTGGCATTGCTATAATGACCCTTTCCAAGGCTGCAGGTATCAACAAGTGCGTTCCTTGTGTCTAATTGTCCCTTTCAAAAGTTGTGTAGTTTACCGTCTTTTACATTACTGTACAATATTTGAAAGAAATGTATTAAAGTTTAGAACATAAAAGGGTACCCACAGACATAGGATAAATATCGATCATCCAGACAATACTACATATACAGTGCCTTGAAATTTTCCACATTTTGTTATGTTACAAACAAAAATGTAAATGTATTTTATTGGGATTTTATGTGATAGACCAACACAAAGTGGCACATAATTGTGAAGTGGAAGGAAAATGATAAATTGCTTTCAACATTTTTTACAAATAAATATGTGAAAAGTGTGAAAATTTGTATTCATCCCCCTTTAGCCCCAGTTCACACTGACTGCGAGAATAAAGTCGTGCGAGTTCAGCTGAACTCGCACAATTTCATTCCCGCATGTCAGAGACATCTGTGCGGGTTTCTGTACAGTTGTCAATGGAAATCGCACCCCGAAAACACCAAAAGTAGTACAGAAAGATATTTTCAAAACTAGTGCGGTGCCGCAAATGCGACGTCACACCGATTAGGACTGTGACATTGCCGGCAATTGGAATGCAATTCAACATGTCAAATCGCACCAATGTGAACCAAGGCTTACTCTGATAGCCCCAACTAAAATCTAGTGGAACCAAATCGCCTTCAAAAGTCACCTAATTAGTAAATAGAGTCCACCTGTAATTTAATCTCAGTATAAATGCAGCTGTTGTGAAGCCCTCAGAGGTTTGTTAGAGAACCTTAGTGAACAAACAGCATCATGAGGGATAAGGAACATACCAGACAGGTCAGGAATAAAGTTGTGGAGAAGTTTAAAGCAGGGTTAGATTTATATAAAAAAAAAATATCCCAAGCATTGAACATCTCACGGTGCAGTGTTCAATCAATCATCCAAAAATGGAAAGCGTATGGAAAAACTGCAAACCTACCAAGACATGGCCGTCCACCTAAACTGACAAGCCGGGCAAGAAGAGCATTAATCAGAGACGCAGCCAAGAGGCCCATGGTAACTCTGGAGGAGCTGCAGAGATCCACAGCTCAGGTGGGAGAATCTGTCCACAACTGTTAGTCGAGTGGCAAGAAGAAAGCCATTGTTGAAAGAAAGTCCTAAGTAGTCCCATTTGCAGGTGGCCATGTGGAAGAAGGTGCTCTGGTCAGATGAGACCAAAATTTAAATTTTTGCCCTAAAAGCAAAACACTGTGTGACGGAAAACTAACACTGCACATCACCCTGAACACACCGTCCCCACTGTGAAACATGGTGGTGGCAGTATCATGTTGTGGGGAGGCTTTTCTTCCGCAGGGACAGAGAAGTTGGTTTGAGTTGAAGGGAAGATGGATGGAGACAAATACAGGACAATCTTAGAAGAAAACCTGTTGGAGTCTGCAAAAGACTTGAGACTGAGGTGGACACCTTCCAGCAGCATAAAAACCCTAAACATATAGCCAGAGCTACAGTGGAATGGTTTATATCAAAGCATATTCATGCGTTAGAATGGCCCAATCACAGTCCAGACCTAAATCCAATTGAGAATCTGTGGCTAGACTGGAAAATTGCTGTTCACAGACGCTCTCCATCCAATCTGACAGAGCTTGAGCTATTTTGCAAAGAATTGGCAAAAATATCTCTCTAGATGTGCAAAGCTGGTAGAGACATCGCCAAAAAGACTTCCAGCTGTAATTGCAGTGAAAGGAGGTTCTACAAAGTATTGACTCAGGGGGGCGCCATACAAATGTACCCCCCACACTTTTCACATCTTTAATTTGTAAAAAAAAAAATTTAAAACCATTTATCATTTCTCTCTTCTACTACACAATTACCGTTTCCCCGAAAATAAGACCTAGTGTGATTGTCGGTGGTGGCTGCAATATAAGCCCTACCCGGTTTCCCCTGAAAATAAGCCCTACCCTGAAAATAAGACCTACAAGGGGGTAGGGCTTATATTGCAACCATCACTGACAATCATGCTAGGTCTTATTTTTCGGGGGAAACAGGGTATGTGTCACTTTGTGTTGGTCTATCCCATAAAATACATTTATGTTTTTGGTTGTAACATGACAAAATATGGAAAATGTCAAGGGATATGAATACTTTTTCAAGGCACTGTATTTACCTGAAATACAGCAAGTCAACATAGGAGATAGCTGAAATGAAAGGATGAATACATCTAAAAGAAGGTGCAGGAGGGTATGTACAAACTCCTATCTGGTGGGGGTGCCTTTAACTTACCGTCAAGTCTGGTGTGGTCTTCATAATTCACTGTTCAATATCAGCGTCAGAACCCTCGCTGAAGAAGATATGCAGTTCCCCGGAGGCCTTCTGAAATTTTACAATAATCTGTAAATATCATT
The DNA here is from genome assembly GCF_037356315.1 of Lithobates pipiens. Classification (NCBI taxonomy): domain Eukaryota; kingdom Metazoa; phylum Chordata; class Amphibia; order Anura; family Ranidae; genus Lithobates; species Lithobates pipiens. The sequence continues at coordinate 37,970,018 of NW_027507748.1, read as the reverse complement.
GTACTGTATTTTAAACAGAACTCTTAGAAGTCCTTGCTTTAATGTCTGGTTTATGTAAACATACATAGAATAAAAAGTTTGTAAAGTATGGCTTGTGTAAGTTTTTTTTTTTCTAACACCAATAAAATCAATAACCGTAATTTTAAAAAAATGCATTCAAACAATTTTCTGTATTTCATCAGGGATGTGCTTATGTGCAAAGGTTTTCACTTACCTACCATATACAGTATATGCTGGATCAACGTGAAGCTTCAATACTATAGAAATATATTGACAATGGATTTCTATGTGGTCATAGGTTGCATTGATTGGCAGTGATCTCTGGAAGTCTCATGTAATGTGTTTCTACACTCAAATTGCGTCCTCAGTCTCCTGCAATCTCTTAAGACTTTGACCATCTCCAGTAGAAGGGCCATAGTCTTCCACTATCTCCTAGTATGTCCCCAGTCTCTGATCATCTAATGTAGAATTTTTTTTGACCCTCACCTAAAGACAATGGAAGCTGGTGGGTGTTTTTTTTGGGGGGGGGGGGGGGGGAGTCAAACAACCCCGACCATTGTAATTCATGCATCCGGCGTCCTGCAAGGGTAGGGGGAGACAACAATGGATAGGGTGGGCAGCACCTTGCCTGAAGACTGTCGCTACTCTTCAACCATTGCCTGAAACATGCCCCTAGTCTTTGACCATCACTTGAAGCATGCCTCTAGTCTTTGACCATCTACTGTAGCATAACCCCAGTCTTTTTAATATCTGCTGTAGCATGTTCCCAGTCTCTAACCTTTGCTTGCACCATGTCTCTAGTCTCTGATCATCACCTGCCACTCTGGCCATTACCTGTACCAGGTCTCTAATTTCTGACCATCTCATGTAGCATTTCCTCATAGGACAGTCATTGACAATCTCCTTGAAGCATGTTCATAGTCTTTGATCATCTTCTGAAGCATAACCTCAATCTTTAAACATCTGCTGAAGCATGTTCCCAGTCTCTAATCATCACCTGCAGTATATCCCCAGCTTTAAAAAAAAATCCTGCATCGTGTCCCTAGTCTCTATCACATTTAGCATGTCCCCCGTTTCTGACCAACACCTGTACTATATTTCCAGGCTTTGACCATATTCTGGTCTATGGCCACCACTAGTAGTATGTCCCCAATTTGAGTATCTCCCATAGCATGTCCCATGTTTTTGACGATCTCTTGTAGCATGTCCCTTTTCTTTGATCACCTTCTGTAGAATGTCCTCAGTCTTGGACCATCACCTGTAGAATATCTCCATTCTTTGATCACCTGCTGCAGCATTTCCACCAGTCTTTGACCATTTGTACCCTACCATGTTTCTAGTCTCTGAACATCATTAGTAGCATGTGCCGTTTTCACCATCTCTTATAGCATGTCCCTGGGTATCTGACCATCACCTGTACTATGTTCCTAGTCTTTGACAATATCCTGAAACATGTTCCTAGTTTCTAGCCATCACTTGCAGCACTTCCCCAGTTTTGACTCTCTCCCATGAAGCTTGTCTCCAATATTTGAGCATCTCCTATAGCACGTTCACAGTCTGCCAATCTTCCCTAGAATTACATGAATATAATGTGTACCCCTAAGAATTTAAAGGGCCAGTGTCAAGGCCCTCTATAGTCAGTTTTCTCAACCAGGGTTCTTCCAGAGGTTCCCCCTGGCACCATTGACCTTTTTAGCTATCTGTAAGGGGGTAATTCTTCCCAATGATCACAACTGTCAGGAGCATTCTTCCCCCTGACCATCACATCACACTAACATATCATGAGTTGTAGACATAGTAACTTAACAGGGGCTCCCTAAGAGTGGAAACTTATTTTAGGGGTTTGTCTATGTCGAAAGAATTAAAAAAAGGCTGCTCTATTAAAAAAAAAAAAAAAACTTGATTAATATATTTTAGGGGTCAGTGTAGGTGTTTGGTTGAGGATAAAGAGTGCAACCTTTTTGTGTCTTTTTGCATTGGACAGTGCTAGTAGGGGTTAGAGCTCCCGTTAAGTTATAGCTGTCAAATTGCCAGTGAGTTCCACATACTCATTTTGTTTTTCTAAACCTTTTTACCAATTATCTAAAAAGATAACGAATGCATCAGGGAGTGTGAGCAGGTGAGTGGAAACAGTGCCTTTTTTTTGTATTTTAGAATGAATTAAATTTTTAAAATTGTAATTGCATCTGAAAAATAGGATTTTTTTGTACTCACCGTAAAATCCTTTTCTCTGTAATTCACCAACTGACACGGCTCCTCTCTTAGCCATTGGGTTGTTACACCACCTTTAGGAGAAGACTAGGCATAACATGTTATGAAAAACACAGAACTTTAAGTTCCGCCCAAGGTGGCGGTCCCTTAGATAACAACCCCCAGCCTGCCGTGCAGCCTCAGTACGTCAACAAGCAGTATAACGTAAAGAAAACTAGGAGGGGCAGGTGCTGTGTCAGTCAGTGAATTGCAGAGAAAAGGATTTTATGGAGAGTACAAAAAATCCTATTTTCTCTTAGATTCACCGACTGACACAGCTCCTCTCTTAGCCATTGGGACGTCCCCAAGCAGTGCCAAAACGAGGGGTGGGAAAACAGTATAAAAACTTCATCCACCATGGCAAGTGGGAACTAGTATAAACTTTCCCACAAAAACGGCAGTGTGTGGGGAAAAAAAAACACCTCAAACCGCACCAAAACTGCGGTAACAAATGCAACAGTGCATTAACTTAAAGATACTGCGTTTTTACTCAAAAAAACAGGAAAAAGGAAAAATTGTATATGCAATTGCAACTATACAACTGAAAAACTTTGCGGCCAAAATGGGCATCAGCCGATGCACTGACATCTACCTTATTGAATTTTGTGAAGGTGCGAACAGACGACCAGGTCGCCGCTTTACACACTTGAGTGACAGACGCTTGATGTCCGAAGGCCCAAGACGTTCCGACTGCCCTCGTGGGCGTGGGCCGTGACCGGCAAGGGGGGCACCTGCCCCTTCCAGGCGTAGGCTTGTACTACAATCTGTCTGATCCACCCGGAAATGGTGGCCGACGAGACCGCCATGCCTTTCTTTTGAACCAGCCAGCGAAACAAAGTCTGACTTCCGGAAGGGAGGCGTGGCAGACAAATACACCCTCAGAGCCCGAACCACGTCTAGGGAATGGAGGGCCACCTCCTTAGGATGTGTCAGCTTAGGACACAGATACGGTAACACAATGTCTTCATTGAAGTGAAGCGCAGAGACCACCTTCGGCAGAAAAGAAGGTTGCGGACGCAACACCGTCTCATCTTTGTGGATAGGGCGACTTGCAGGACAAGGCTGCCAGTTCCAAAACCCTCCTGGCCGATGTGATGGCCACTAGAAAGACCACTTTCTGGGAAAGTCAACAGAGGGATCTCTGATATTTTCAAACGGCGGTTTTTGCAGCACCAACACCAGATTCAGATCCCAGGGGGGTAACGGTGAACGCACTGGAGGAACTACATGTCGGACCCCTTGGACAAAAGTTCTGGTCTACTCCTTGCTGAAGAAACATCAGGATCCTGGATATAGAAAAAGAGCGCGGATGCCATCCTTTCTCCTCACACATGGAGATGTAGGCCTTCCAGGTACGATGATATATCTTCCGAGATGAAGATTTCCGTGCTCTCAGCATAGTTGGGATCGCAGAGTCCGAAAGACCCCGGTTCCTCAACACCTGGCTCTCAATAGCCATGCTGTTAAAACCAGCGATGGTAAAGCAGGATGGAAAAAAAATCGGACCTTGAGACAGAAGGTCTTCTCGTAACGGCAGTCGCCAGGGGGCGTCTGCCACCAGGCACACTAGGTCTGTGTACCAAGGACGCTGGGACCAATCTGGGGCAATCAGAATTACTGGAATTCCCTCAGCCTCCACTCTGCAGAGCAGACGTGGTAACAGCTTTAGCGGAGGAAAAGCATAGATCAGCTGGTATTGATCTCACGGAGCCACCAGGGCGTCTCACAGGTCTGCCAATGAATCTCTTGTCCTGGACACAAATCTCGGCACCTTCCGATTGAGACGGGAGACCAGAAGATCCACGTCTGGTGTGTCCCACCACAGGCACAGTAGCCTGAACACCTCCGGATGCAACGCCCATTCTCCTGGGTCCAGCATCTGGCGACTTAGATAGTCCGCCTGCCAGTTCTCCACTCCCGGGATGTAAATGGCCGACAGGGCCGGTACATGTCGCTCTGCCCACCGAAGTATGCGAGCGGCCTCCCTGCGGCGACCGAGCTTCTTGTTCCTCCTTGGTGATTGACATATGCCACAGCCGTGGCGTTATCTGACTGGATCCTGATCGGATGCCCTCAAAGTCTTATCGACCATGTGGAGAAGCATAGCCTGTTCGCTCAGTTCGAGCAGATTGATTGGCAACTTGGATTCCTCCACCGACCAGAGGCCCTGGGTGGACTGAACTCCCATTACTCCACCCCATCCGGATAGACTGGCAGCCGTTGTGATCACCGTCCATTTCAGAGGTAGGAACGACTTCCCGAACTGAAGTACCGGGGACCTCAGCCACCAGATCAGGGAATCCCTGACTAACTGGCTCACCTGAATCTGTTGATCCAGGGACAACGGAGATTTGTCAAAATCTCCTTCTGCAGGACTCTGATGTGGAACTGGGCATACGGTACTGCCTCGAAGGAGGCCACAATGAGTCCCAGGACTCGCATGCAGACACTTAGCAAAGACCACTTGAGGTTCATCAGCAGTTTTACCGCGGCTCTGAGAGTCTGCAGCTTGTCTGAAGGGAGAAACGCTCTCGCTTCCATGGAGTCCAGCAGTAAGCCTGGGTACTCCAAATGCTGAGTCGGTACGATCACCGACTTTTTTAGGTTCAACAGCCACCCAAATTCCTGCAGGGTCTGCATGGTGATCGCCACATCCTCCTCTAACTCTGAGGCGGAAGATGCTCTCAGGAGAAGATTGTCTAGGTATCCCGCGATCGCAATCCCGCGTTGCCGTAGCAAGGCCAAAACAGGAGCCAATACCTTGGTAAAGACTCGGGGAACTGATGCCAACCCAACTGCAAATCGCAGAAACTTCTGATGCCGGAGGCATATGGGTATGTGCAGATACGCATTCCTGGATTCCAAGGATGCTAGGGAATCCCCTTGATGAAGTGCAGCGACTACTGAGCGAACCTATTCCATTCTGAACCTCTGTACTTTCACAAAGTAATTGAGGGCTTTTAGATCCAAGATTGGACATACCCCTTCCTTCTTGGGGACTACAAACAGGTTTGAGTAGAACCCCTGGAAACGTTACGATTCCGGAACAGGTACTATCACCCTACAACTCAGCAGGTCCCTTACTGCCCCCAAGAGGGCCTCCCGGCGAGCTGGGAGTACGGGTATGCTGGAGGGGAAGAATCTGTTTTGCGGCCAAGAGAGGAACTATCTTGTAGCTGGAGGAAATCAGATCGTAGACCCATTGGTCGGACAGTCGAGAGGTCCACCGAGCTGCAAACTCCTGAAGGCGAGCCCCCATCCGTGTTGCGGGTGGGGGCAAACCTTCATGCGGTAGCACTTTTGCTCGCAGGCTTGTTAGGCTTGCAGTTCCAGGGACGCTTTGGTCCTTCAGTGGTCGTCATGTCGGGCTGGGGACGTTTGGTCGAAGCTCTGAGCGGATGAAAAAGCCGTTTGTGAGCGGAAAATGAGGGCCCTTGCCTACGGCGTAGCTCATTAGCCTTCCTGGCCTGTTGGAGTATAGTACCCTTACCACCTGTGGCATTTTTAATGTCATCCAAAGAGGCTCCAAAGAGCCGGTGGTCAAGGAAGGGAAGATCCATCAGGGCTTTTTTGGATGCCTGGTCAGCAGACCAGCATTTTAACCAAATCAGGTGCCTCAGCACCACTGCTGACACTGAAGCCCTGGATAATATGGGAAGAGTATCAAGGGCCGCGTCACAAACGTACTTAAGGCTTGCACTAGTTGGTCTGCTAGTTCCACGCAGACAGGAGAAGCTTGTTCTCCAAGTTCACGGTGCAACAGTTTTGCCCACTCAGTGTCTGCGACACAAGTACGGATGCCAGTACTGGTCGCATGGTTGACCCCACAACCGTAAACAAGGAACGAGCCACTGCCTCTGTCTTCCTGTCCGTGGGGTCCTTAAATGCAGGAGTCCCCTCTACCGGGATCGTGGTTACTTTGTTTAACCTAGATACGGGGGGGGGGGGGGGGGGTGTCTATGACCAGAGGAGGCGACCATTTTTTGAGAAGGCTCTCTTCAAAGGGGTAGCGCACCGCCATGTATTTGGGGACCAAAAAGGTCAGTTGCAGTCGACTCCATTCCTTGTAAATGAACTTATCAAAATAAGTCAGATATGGGAACACCTTAGGTGAAACGGGCTGGCTTACAGGACCCAAAAGGGACCACTACATCAGCAGAGGGATCTGCTGGCTCCTGAATCTTCAGGGTATCACGCACAGCTGTGATGAATGCTCCAACAAGCTCTTTGTCGCACACGGACCCGGACTCATCTTCACTGTCCGAATGGTCCTGGTCAGCGTCATCTGAAACGTCAGAGCAGGGGTCACCAGCCTCAGCAGGGCCAGAGTCTGCGTCGGAGCTCTCCCCAGAGGACGGGGGGACAAGGAACGCTTTTTAGCAACTTTGCGCACACACACACCACCTCCATCTTGGCAACAAACAAATTGAGAACCACAGACAAAGCATCCAGGGGCACTGTACATTCTGCAGGCGAACCGGTTGCAATTGCCTGGATTTCGGGGGAAGAAACACCAATTTCTGAAGCCATGCTGATCCTACCCTGTCTGCCACCTGATGGGGACTTAGGACAGTGATGGTCCCACCCTCCTAACTGCTGCTTTCCCGCAGGACTGCCCACCCTGACTGGTTCTGCGCTGTCCAGCTAGTAGTACCTGTGTTCCTTGTCAGCTCCCAGGTGCATAGGAGATCCCATTGTGTCATCCAGAGCTGCTGCTTATGGCGCTGAAACCGATCTACAACGTGTTCAGGCTCAAAGAAAATGGCCGCCGAGCGTCCAGTATAAGGACATAAAACACAGGGAAAATGGCCGCCGGTCTACAGGAAAGCATGCTGCTCCTAGAAACTGACCAAAAAATGAGCTCAGGCTTCAAGAAAATGGCCATCGAGTGTCCAGTACAAAGGACAAAAAAAAGGGAATATGGCCACCAAGCAACAGGAGAGCATGCTGCTCCTTGCCCTCACCTAACATGGCCGCTGAACACTGAAATACCATAAGAGACAGAATGGCGGTGAACAGCGCTGCAGAGATCACAGACACAGCCTCAGACACCCCCAGGGAAAGAAAAACACACATCAGGGCACAGCCAGCCAGAGGAGCCCCCCCAGGTGAGAGCCCCTGCACATGACACACACACTGCTCAGCAGCCACATGCAGCATCCCTCACAGGGAGGGGGGGATGGGGCCAGGGAGAGATGAGAGAGAGGTGAAGGACCCCCGAATCGACCTCCCAGGGAATGCCCAGCTGCTCAGCCCCATCAAGGCAGGGAGAGCTGTACATACCAGTCCTGCAGAGCTGGGAGACATTCCATCACAGACCCACTCTCAGATCAGTACGGGGTGGCTGCTGGCCACGGCACACTGACGCAGACATCAGTAGCCCGGTCATACGTGTGCCCCGGAGCATTAAAGCTCACCGACCACCTCTGGAGCTGAGGTACGTCGTGGCCGACCCAGTGTGTAGCTTTGGTCTGCACACGCTCGCTGGCCAGGCTGGGGAGACTACAAGGATAAGGATATCCAGCCTGTCACCCAGCTGGCTGTTGATAGCAGATCACAGGATCTTTAGTCTTGCGCAAAAAGCAAAGCTTCTGCAGAAAAAAAATACGGACCGATGGGCCTGCAGGGTTCCTAGGTCCTTCTCCTTCACTAGGCAAATTAAAAAACTGAGGCTGCATGGCAGGCTGGGGTATTGTTACCTAAGGGACCGCCCCTTGGGCGGAAATTTCTGTGGTTTTTCATAACATGTTATGTCTCCTAAAGGTGGCGTAACAAACCAATGGCTAAGAGAGGAGCTGTGTAAGTCGGTGAATATAAGTGAAATTACATTTTTAAATATGCGGCACAGCAAACCCAGTTGAGGCCTGAAGTTGGTAGTGTTCATATGCCGGGTGAAGATTTTGTTGAAGCCTCCAGCTTGCATTTGATCACTATGTCATAGCTACCACAGTAAGCACTGTTGATCAGGAACCACTCGGATTGTCTCTGTCATCAGTTGGGACCCAGGCTGTCAAGATCAAGAGCCAGCTGTCACACAAATTCTGTGGCTGGCTTTCAAAAGGAGGTACATTTATTAGCATACTGTATCCCCAAGCACAGGGCATCATACTGGGAAATGTTCATAAATATAACACAAGCAAGAAGTATTAAAGGGGTTGTAAAGACAGAAGATTTTTATCTTAATGCATTCAGATAAAAACCTTGTGTGCAGAAGCCTCCCCAGCACCCCCTAATTACTTACCTGAACCCCCTCACTCTCTAGCGCTGTCCACAAGTGTCTAAGCCATCTGGGACACTCCTCCTGATTGGCTGGGAAACAGCAATGGCTATATTGGCTCCCGTAGCTGTCACTCAATGTCAGTCAGCCAATTGGGGGAGAAAGGGGACGGGGCCAGGTCAGAGCTCCATGTCTGAATGGATACACAGAGCTATGACTCGGCTCAGGTGCCCCCATAGAAAGCTGCTGGCTGAGGGGGACTTTGGTAAGAGGGAGGGGCCAGGAGCAGCAAATAGGGACCAGAGAAGAAGAGGATCCGGGCTGCTCTGTGCAAATCCAACTGCACAGAGGAGGTGAGTATAACAGGTTTTTTTTAAATCCGAGACTTTACAATCACTTTAATGATAAAGGTGCTGGTGGGTTCCAGTGCCCGGCAGTGCGACATGTTCTGAATACATATTTTTTTTTTTGCTCCAATCCAAGGAGAGCCCCATGGGATCTGGGACAGTTGAGGGTATGCTCAAGGACAGCTTTTTTTAATGATAAAATGTTCCTTTCTTTCTTGAAAAATGATCATGAAGACTTTAACATTAAATGGATCACATTAATCTCTCGCAAATCTTTTCTGAAATGTGGAGATTTCTCTGGGCAAATAATTTCACAAAGTTAAAACACTTGAAAAATGGTTTAATGATGTTTACAACAGAAATGAACTGTACAGTTACAGTAAAGTTTAATATATATAAAAAAATTACAGCAGACAAATGCATGTACACGAAATCTACCAGTTCTCCTGATTCACTGTAGTCTAAATAATCTTCCAAGGTTTTAGCACACCAAATGGCGGCATGATTAAGGATAACACTAGGTGGTGTTTATTTTTTATTTTTTTTAAAGAGACAGACACCCCAGTTTCTTCTACATCAGTTATAAAAAAAAAAAAAAAAAATCAGGTTCAGAAAGTCTTTGAGAAATTCAACATTTTGGTAATTTTAGCTATATACATGGTGACCACAATATCTGGTCGGTAAGATTTTTTGAAACTGGTTTAGTATTTTCAAAACACGACTATCAACCAGCAAGGGTTGAGACTAATGTCCTTTAAAATGACTAGTGCCATTTTAAGATGTGAGCTGTGACTTTGGCAAATGCTGACAACACATACAATTCATAACATATCTGCTCTCATCTCTTACGTAGGCATCTGGCAGGAAATGTTGAAGCAATATGGCTATATCGCACCAAACACTTAAAAAGAAAAAAAAAAGAAAAAAAGAAAAAGAAATGACGTTAAAAGAAACAAGAGGATCCGTCTCTTTAAATATATTATCCACCGAAAAGTGGATACGGTAATCAGTGTAAAATGCAACCAGAAGCGATACGTTGATGACGTTTTTTTTTTCCTTACTGAATTTTATGTACACAATTTCAATTTTTTTTTGTTTTTTTCCACTTTAATATGAACATCTAGGCAGTGAAAACTGTTATGTTAATACATACACAGACACACCCAAAACATACAAAAATACTATTATTTCAAACTACTAAGAGTAAGACAGCTCAGTTAATCTCCATGCGATGACTTCTTAAGAGCATTACACTGAAACAAAAACAAGAATTCAACAACAACTCTTTTTTTTTTATATCCCAGAAATATATCAAAATATACATCTAAGCTTTGGAATTACTGAGGTTAGACTAATGCAAGTGCTGGGTAATAGTACTTAATACACAAGTCTAAGGTTTTGCAGGAAAGAAATTATCTTTGGTATCTGCATCAGGCTAAAATTATTAACATTTGGATTTTTTTTTCTTTATTTCGCTTTGGGATAGAGCTTGTGTGACCTTACGACCAAACACCCCGTAATCAACTGAGAATAAAAACATCCATGTAAAAAGTTCCTTCATTTGTGATCCCCCCAAAAAAAGTTTTTTTTATTTTTCTTAAAAAGTCACAGGCATCTTACCTAGCCTAGCACAAAAAAGATTGAGAAATACAATGCATAGTTGCACGTGGTGCTGAGAGGAAAGCAAACGCGAAAAAGGACAAAAGCTTTGTGTCATTGAGATGTGATCCTGTTTTTTTTCATCATGTCACAGGAAGGTTTACTTCTTAGTAGTCGTAGAAGACGATCGCACACACAGAACACAAACAAAAGAAGTTACATGAAAGCAAGTGCACCTCAGCGTGTATTAATCAACATCACCCAGCCCATGAAGGTTCAAGGCCCATCAGAGTGGAGGGGACTCGCCAAGCATTCCTCATTAGGCAGCGAAGATCCACCACACTGAAAGGCTAAAAATTCCTTCAGAGCAGCCAATATTGTACCAGTTTCTTCAGTCTGTAGGGTGCTCTGCCAGAAGAATTAGAGGCTGTAGGAGAAGACTAAAGCACCTTTGGTGGGACTGGCTCAACATCTGAGATGCCTTCACCCAAAACAGGAGTTCAGTAGACCCGCATAACTCCATGGCTATTTGTACTTTGGAAGGCAAGCTTTCCCGCTCTTTTCTAACCCACCGCCTCTTCTTCAGGCAAACCAACCACAAACTGATTAAATCTTCTTTCCAACAGTTTATCTTTTTGGTTTTTTGTTTGTTTTGAGTACAATCATAGAGAAATCTTTGGTTTTGGCTGGAAATTGAAAAAACAGTTAACAAAAACAAGACAAAGAAACTGACCCCGGCATCTAACAGCAGCACAGTGACACGGCAGAAACAGAAATTAAGGGGGAGGAGGAGGAGGAGGAATTGCTACATTCATGGGAGTCCAAACCGCCAGATGTTAAGACAAGATTGTCCGAAAGAGAAAAACTCTTGCATTGTCACCATTTTTGGTCAAGTTTTGGAACTAAAGCAGTAAAAAAACAAAACAAAATGAAGAATGAGCTCTGCTGATGATTTTTCTAACAAGCAATCAGTGAAAGACAGATAGCAATGTCTACTCAGGATCCTTGCAATATCAGATAATTGTTTAACAAAAAGGCAACAGAACTCCTCTTCAGTAAATAACATGCATGCAAGATACCCTTAACTGAAAAAAAATAAAACACACATCAGAAACTTTGGGATAGTTTAGGTGAAAAGGCCCCTGCCCCTTAGCCAATTACTGGTCACATGATACTACAAACCAGAAGGTCAACCTTACACGCAGCTGAGAACTCGGAAGGGTTTCTAAAGAGAGAGCTAAAGCGCTCAATTATGAGTTTAAATTGAGGTATAAGAAAGTCCCTGTATGCAAAATGGAAAGGACCCCATGAAGATACTTCTTAGTTCAGAAAAGGAAAAGAGGAAATGAAAAGACTAGGAATGCCTTAAAGCAGGGTTCTCCAAACTTTAATAGTTGGTGTTAGTGGAAGGACTAGTGCTTCATAATTGATGTTAGTGGGAGGAATAGTGCCCCAAGGGCCAGATAAAGACAAGCAAAGGGCCACATTTGAAGTCCTCTGCCTTATAGTATTCACCTCGTCTCAAAACCACGTTGAAAGACCAATTCTTGTTCTATTGTTTAATAGTCCCCTAGCCATTTTTAAAACAAAAAAAGAAATAAAAAAACCTCAGCAGCACTACTCGCCTCCCGCATTGTCTTCTTTCAACTCACCCACTCTGCAATCCAGTGCCAGTCCTCTTTTTGGTTGAATAGTGCCCAGTGCCAGTCCTCTTCTTTGTTGAATAGTGCCAAGAGTCATTTAATCCAGTGCCAGTCCTCTTCTTGGTTGAATAGTGCGCCCAGGATCATTCAACCCAGTGCCAATCCTCTTATTGGTTGAATAGTGCCCAGGATTATTCAACCCAGTGCCAGACCTCTTTATGGTTGAATAGCACCCAGGGTCATTCAAACCAGTTCCAGTCCTCGTCTTGGTTGAATAGCGTCCAGGGTTATTCAACCCAAAGCTAGACCTCTTCTTGGTTGAATAGCGCCCAGGGTCATTCAACCCAGTGCCAGTCCTCCTCTTGGTTGAATAGAACCCAAGGTCATTCAACCAATTGCCAGTTCGCTTCTCGTTTGAATACCACCCAAGGTAATTTAACTCAGTGCCAGTCCTCTTCGGTTGATTAGCGCCCAGGGATGTTCAACCCATTTTCTGTTGGCCAAAGGGCCATCCCTGCAGTGGTGTATTACCTCGCACAGTACAATGATGCCAAGCATGGTGGTGACACCATAACATCAACTAGCATCAAAGACACCATTTGTCTCATTGTAGGAGCACAAGGAGGGGGCAATGAAGAAGAGGACCCTGTGTCGTCACGTGGCTGGACTTAAAAAGGTTTGTAAACATAAAATAAATGAAAAGAAAAAAAAAACAAAAAAACACTAGTTTGTGAGCTGATCAGTACAGGGTGGGTCTCAAAGTTCAATTTGTAATGTTGGGAATGCATTTGGATTTCTATTCAGTGCTGCAAATCAAAGCCAGATGAGAAAGAATTTTTGGGAAAGTTGCAGGATGTCTTTTCCTTTCCTTTTTTTCCACATTTTTAGCAAATCCTCCCAGTATTCTCAGCTGCAGGTGTCCTCAACCCCACACACAGAGTACCCCAAACATCCTCTAGTGAGCTCTTTGTCAAGTCATACAACATGAATTAATACCACTTACACCACGTTCACAAAGGAAACGGGTTAGTAAAGCTTTCAAGTGAAAAATTCTGTAACAAAACCAAGAGATTTTCCTGCCTGAATCGGTCTGTTTTTTTTTTTTTGTTTTTAGGCCATTTTCTGGCTATATTGCTGCAGGTGGTATGTCACCAATAAAATTCTACTTAGGAGTCGAGCGTCCTACTCAAAGGACCATTTCTCTGCATGCCAGCTAAGGCTGTTGGAGTGCTTCTTAAAATACTGATTCTCTATGCAGCAAAAAAAAAACAAAAAAACACTAAACTTCAGTCATCAGGTAGCCCTACAATTCATAATTTGGTCTTAAGCATTTTATTGTTACCAAGTTCGACAGACACGACATTTAAAAGAACTATACCAAAGAAAAAAAAAAAAAAAACGCAGGAATAGTTACACGATCTTTGGAATTGCAGTTCCTGAAGGAAATATTGAAGGTCTGGAAACGTATACATCTTAAGAATAGCAAGATTTCCACACATCTATGCAGTTTTTTTTTCAGTGTATTGAGGCAAACACTATCTACAGAAGACTAGACCCTCGAGTACCAATCACGCATAAAGTGGTATTTGCAAGCCCCCCCTATTTTTTTTACGGTTTTACATATTCACAACTGGCCACTGTCAAGTCGTCACAGCAAAAAGATACACCACACTGGCAGAGAGTCGACAAGTAGACTTGTGCTATGGAAAGGATACCCTCCTGTACCTCCATGCCTCCAGACTTCAAACAAACTCACAAAACACACACACAATAAAGAAAGAAAGAAAGAAAGAAAGAAAGAAAGAAAGAAAGAAAACAAAAACGGACATAGTCCATAGTAGGACTCTCACAGTATTTGGATTCTTGGCGACAAAGGTCAGGTGCAATGCGGGGAAATGAGGTTCATTTCCCTTCTAGGTTTCTTTATCCTAGTATTTTTTTTTTTTTTTTTGGTAACGACAGCCTTAGTAGCAGTATTATTACAGAAAGGAGAGATTTTTTTTTTTCCTCCAACCCTACATAATGATCTGGAGAATTCTTCAAACCTAAGAAAACTAAATACAAACAAGGGCATAAAAACCAGGAACCGCTTCCATTTTTTGCTCTCTCAGTTTCGACTAAAGATGAATCAACTCTGTATCACTCCAATTCTGTAACAGTTACACTGAATACAATTTTGGTGTTCAAAAATTGGTATCAGAATTAAAGTGGTTGTAAACCCTTACATACACTATATTGTCAAAAGTATTGGATTGCCTTTTTACATTTACATTTTAATGACATCCCAGTCTTAGTCTGTAGGGTTCAATATGGAGTTGGCCCACCCTTTGCAGCTATAACAGCTTCAACTATTCTCGGAAGGCTGAACACAAGATTTAGGAGTGTTTCTATGGTCCAAATCATTTGGTGGAGGGGGGATTATGGTTTTGGGTTGTTTTTCAGGGGTTGGGTTTGGCCCCTTAGTTCCAGTAAAGGGAACTTTTAAGGCGTCAGCATACCAAGACATTTTGGACAATTTCATGCTCCCAATTTTGTGGGAACAGTTTGGGGATGGCCCCTTCCTGTTCAAACATGACTGCGCACCAGTGCACAAAGCAAGGTCCATAAAGACATAGATGAGCTTGTTTGAACATTCTTCCAGAAGCGCATTTTTGAGGTCAGGCTTTGATATTGGATGAAAAGGCCTGGCTTGCAGTCTGCTCAGTGCTCTAATACCAAAGGTGCTCTATCGAGTTGAGGTCAGGACTTTGTGCAGGCCGGTCAAGTTCCTACAACCCAAACTCGCTCATCCATGTCTTTATGGACCTTGCTTTGTACACCGTTCCAAATCATTTGGTGGAGGGGGGATTATGGTATGGGGTTGTTTTTCAGGTGTTGGACTTGGCCCCTTATTTCCAGTGAAGGGAACTCTTAAGGTGTCAGCATACCAAGACATTTTGGACAATTTCATGCTCCCAACTTTGAGAAATTTAACATTTTGGTCATTTTAGCTATATACATGGTGACCACAATATCTGGTCGGTAAGATTTTTGAAACTGGTTTAGTATTTTCAAAACACAACTATCAACCAGCAAGGGTTGATACCAATGTCCTATAAAATGACTAATGCCATTTTAAGACATGGATGAATGAGTTTGGGATGGAGGAACTTGACTGGCCTGCACACAACCCCATAGAACATCTTTGGGATGAATGAATAAGGCCACTTTCACACTGAGGCACTTTAGCGTTCGAAATAGCGCTTGCAAAGCACCTCTCCTGTCACTCCAGTGTGCCAGCCCGAGTGCTTTCACACTGGGGTGGTGCGCTTGCAGGACACCAGAAAAAGTCCTGCAAGCAGCATCTTTGGGGCAGCGGAGGAGCCGTGTATACACCGCTCCTCCACCGCCCCCGCTCATTGAAATTAATACAGGTGGTATTAACTCCTTCTTCGGCCGCTAGTAGGGGTTAAATACTCTTTGCTAGGGGCTGAAAAGTGCTGCTAAAACGATGGTAAATCACAGCTAAAACTAGCGGTGCTTTACCGCCGATGCTCACACCACCCCAGTGCGAAAGTAGCCTTAGTGTGGGGACTGCAAGCCAGGCCTTCTCTGATCTCATAAATGCATTTCTTGAAGAATGGTCAAACATTCCCATAGACGCACTCCTAAGCCTTGTGGACAGCCTTCCCAGAAGAGTTGAAGCTTTTATAGCTGCAAAGGGCAAGCTCATGTGCATGTTAAGGCAGGAGCCACAATACTTTTCACAATATAGTGTATACCCAGTGAAGTGACTGGCCTAAGGTGATACACAGAGATAAATCAAATCCTCCAAAATAGGATGAACCTGTTTATCTGCAGTCTTCTCTTCTCTACATCCAATCAAAATCCAGAAATTACAGTTGGTCAGAGCTGAGAAAGAGGGGTGGGGAGTTGAAATTACACACTGCAGAACTTAGTGAGGCGAGCCGATTGGAGGGATGGGACACACGTCCCTTCACACAGCATATAGGAACCGAGCTGAGGCTGCCAATTAGAGCTTGTGTGCTGGAGTTCCCTCCCACGTCACTTTTTTTTTTCTTTTTTTGTGTCAGGAAAACTGTATTAAAAAGTGACGCATGCAAACTATAGAGGGATATGCTTTGTTCAGATTTCATGTCTGAGGTTTACAACCACTTTAAAAAAAAAAAAAAATACAAAAAAAAAAAAAAAAAAAAAAAAGGAGTGCTGAGGTGAAAGGGTGAGAATTTGTACTCTCTCGAACACTGAACATGGCAAGCCCCAAGTCTGGAGCACACACACACACATACACACTTAAGCTTTGGCAAAAAGTTCTGTATAAAATCTATGCCACTAAAGTCACAATTTTCCGCTTTACTTTTCCCAACCAAGTCCCAATATCATATTTTATAACAAAAAAGGAAAAGAAAGAAAGAAGAAAAAAAAGAACCGAAACAAAAAAAAAAAAAACATTAACGCCAAAATATACTAACAGACTTAAAGCTCTTCAAGAATTTCATTATTAATAAAATTATCTTTTTTTTTCCAGAATTGTCTATAGCCCATCTGTGTCAGAGCCGAGATAAGCTGAGGTATGTTATTAGGAGACCAGAGACTAGTCCGGACAATGCAGGAGCTGCCATTACACAAAAAAAAAAAAATGGAAAAAAAAAGGGGGGGGGGGGGGGGGGGGATGGAAGTCATGCAGAAAACAGAATATATTAATTCCCTCAGAACACAATGGAGTAGGTTAGGGCATCTCTCTTGATTAAGGGTAGTGTAGTCCCCACTGGTACAAAAAAAAAGAAAAGAAAAAGAAAATCAATAAAGCTTTCTAGGATTGGAAGCAGGAAACACAAACAAGAAAAGAACAACCTTTCAAACCTCTGTGTTCCTCCACAGAACGGCGATTGTGCCATTAGCTGCACTTCAATAAAGCCAATCCGAAAAGAACACTAAAGCAACCTTTAGATCTTCTAAAAAAAAAAAAAGGAAGTGACTTTGTTAATTAAATTAAAACTTCAATAAAAGACTTTCTGGTTTGGAAAGATTAAAGGGAAAAAATAGCAAACATGGTCATTGGTTATTCTTCGGTCTTTTAACGGCGTATATTTCAGGGCATTAGAATCTGTCATGGCTACAACTAAATCCTGCTACACACAATGAGGATATCGGACAAATAATTGTCCGTTTTATTTATTTTTTTGCATGCTAGTCTAATACTGAAAACGAATAGGTTTCTGGAGCTACGAAAATTCTCGTAAGACAGAATACAACTTCCCGCCATGATGTAATGTATGGATTATATTGTATTTTTTCTTTTACAAACATGCGTGATCTTGATCACTTGATTTATTTTTATTTTTAAGGATGTATACAGTAACACCTTGGTATTCCAACTACAGTATTAATATGAGCTTTTGCTCATATTTTGATCATTTTTATATGAATAAATGGCCGTGGAACAAATTATCTGAGTTTCCATTATTTCTTATGAAATAAAAAAAAATAAAAAAATAGGAAAATTTGCTTTGATATACGAGTGCTTTGGATTACAAGCAAGCTTCTGGAACAAATTATGCTCGCAAACCAAGGTATTACTGTACTGTTTCAACTAAAATAGTTCATTCTTTTATCGTACCAGAAAAAGGTTTGTGTGAAGGACGATCGTTCCGAAAAGCGGTATTTTTTTTGTCCAATTTTCTCATTGTGTGCACTAGGCATAAACTCCAGGCAAACAGGATTATACATATAAAAGGAGCAGTTTTAGGCTTGGCACCCACATACTGTGTGCAGGCTGCCTTCATTTTGGTCTCTGCATCAGTCTCATTGGCCAGTAGAAGTGGATGCAGATGCATGGACACAGCCGCGTGTCAAAATTTGACAACCGTCAGGGAGCTTCCCTGAAGGCAGACAGTGTGCATTGGGAAATTAACATTTGTCCATCCAGTCCTGAAATTTACAGAGCTCTTCCGCAAGGCAGAGCTCTCTCTAGTTTGACAACAGACCTGATCTTATATAACGCATACAGGTCATGTCCTACTTCCAACATGTCACAGTAAACGGAGAAGCAGCAAATTAGCTCATCCCTGTCACTCAGCTCTCCTATCGTATTGCTTTTTTGTTAGCAAAGGAGCACAGCTAATTGGCTCTTTGTGTTGCTTCTCCCCCTGAGCTCTGCTGCACAGGGGACTGCAAGAGGCTTATGCAAAGTTAAATTCAGTATTCAAACATTTAGTATTTAAATACATTGGAGCCTTGGTTCACATCTATGAGCGGACGTTCTCGTGCGTCGCGTGTAGGGCAGCCCATTTAATTCAGCTCTCGCCCTACGTGCGAGAAACACTGAAAAGAAGTTCCGACTTTTTATTTTTTTAAATGCGCCACACCGAACCACATGGTACCCAAGTTTAGCAAACACAAAAAAAAAAAACTTTGCAGATATGTTGCAAGTGTTTGCTAAAGTGCAGTATGTTTCTGTGCAATTTTGCGTGCGTTCCGGACACACAGAGATGTGAACCAAAGGCTAAGGGTTTATTAATGAACACTGAGCTGCGTTATATCTTCCTGGAGAAAAAAAGAAATTCATTCAAAGTCAGCAGCTACAAATTACTGTAGCTGCTGACCTTTAATAATAGGACACTTACCTGGTCCAGAGATCCAGTGCCGGTTTTTCCGCTGGTCTTCAGGTTCCCCGCACCGGCATGTTTACTGTAAGGAGCCAATTGTGACCCCTTTGCGGGCTTTCCGCTGTGCATGTGTGAGCCGCGCTGCACTTTGTGAATGGTCCCGCAGCCTTCTGGGACCTGTTACATGTCCCAGAAGGCTGCAGGCAAAGAGGGGGGCTAAACTTCTGCTTGGATCGTCTAGGCCAGTGATAACGAAACTTGGCACCTCAGATGTTTTGGAACTACATTTCCCATGATGCTCATGCACTCTGCAGAGTGCATGAGCATCATGGGAAATGTAGTTCCAAAACATCTGGGGTGCCAAGTTTCGTTATCACTGGCCAAGGTGAGTCGAGCGTGAGTGGGAGCTGGTACCTATTAAAACTAGGTACCCACTCCCCCCTAAAAAAAAAAATATGCGCCAAATGCGAAAAAGGAGGGGAGAGGACTACATAAATGTGGAACTTCCCCCTATAGGGTGACGTTACACTTTAAGAACTGGTTTGTGGTGAGCCATGCTTGCCCTATTTAACGTAACATTTTCCTAGAACACCTTGTAAGTGCTGCCTATTCCGAGAGAAACTTGGCATACGAAAAAAAAAAAAGGAAAAAAAAAAAAATACAAAAATGAACTTTCATAGCCAACATAATGGCATGTCTTTGATACCAGTGGGGAATACATGAAAGTGACAGAAGGGGGAGAATAAAGTTAATTGAATGGATTTCAACATCTTAATATTTACACATGAAGAAAACCCATCAAGTTAGAGTTTGCCATGAACACAAGAAAAAAAAATACACCAAGCAGCAACATTAATATATAAAATTAATACCCCCACCAAAGAAAAAAAATTAAAAACTGAAAAAGAAAAATTGTCAGTAGCATCTATCTTGTCACTCACTGCGTCTGAACTGCACTTATACAAACTAGTCCATTAGTACAGCAGCTTGCTAGAAATTGACTTTGGTTCAAGCTTGGTTAACCACCCTCTGTGCTGGATCGAGGCGAGCACCCGACAGGTGCTGCCACCCTATTTTCAGCAATGGGGCAGTTATAAAAAAAAAAAAATATACAAAAACAAAAAACAATTCTCAACAACATAAAAAAAAAAAACATACATACATACAAGGTTGAATGAAACAGGTTAGTTGACTGCTCGCAGTTCACTAGTCTAGAAATGGTTAGAGATGGTGAATTAAATGGTAGCCGTAGCCAACGTCGATGGAAGTAGCCATGGCGGGGGACTAATCTTCAGTTTATCAGTCCACAAGGAACCTGCGACGTCAAAAAAGTGCCTCGGAATTTGGTGACAAAGGCCAGAAAGGTCAACTTTCAGAGTGCCCAAAATGGCTACCTACATTTACATAAGCAAGGTTACCATAATACTTTGTTTAAAAAGAAAAAAAAATTACAAAAAGATATGGAGGAGCAGAGGGAGAGTTTCTGCCACGATCAGGACCATCATAACTCAGTGCATCAAGTGTTCACAAAAGAACACCCTCTAAAGCAGAAGGTGGGTGCCTTGATTCACCCTCCGCCTATTTAGCGTCACAAAACATGGATCCATAGCGTCAGGTCACTAAAGCGGCCACAAAACTGTCCCGCCTGGGAGGCGTAGTGTGAACTGCAGGGCAACGATCCAGTCTGCCTTCTCATTCACTCAGATATTTGGTTTCATATATAAAAAGATATGGGTAAAGTGAAAGTAGGGGACAGGAAATAATGTTGTTACGGACTACTCTCCAGGCTGGCAGAAACCGATGGACGCTCGTCTTTTACACACCGTAAGCACCCGGTCCTAAGATATTCGTCCAAAATTTCAAGTTGTACAAGAGGGCTGGGCAGCCCAGCCACCCATGGTTGGAAATGTGCCTCATGATGTGTGCAAAAGACCTCGAGCAATTTTTATTATATTGCAGCTGGAGCTCATCGCTGTCTGGCCAAATCCTAGGAACAAGGTTACCAAAGCACCCAATAGGTGCGATTCTTCTTTTGGTTGTCTCAGGAGTACCTGTTGGCTCCACGATTGGACTGAACACATCCAGTTTTCCTCCTGAATCTGCCCATTAGTCAACAAGAGGAGAGTTTGCTTTTGAAACTGACCGTCGATACATCTCGAAAGGCTTATTGTTCTGTAGTGTATAATAAAATTGTGATCAAACATTCACAGGTTGAGTTGAGAAATGTTCAGCCTTCTCAATAAATTAATCCACACCTTGCACACATCATATACAGCAGTCTGTCGTTAGAGGTCCAAAGTTGATTCTTAAAAGGGTTTTCGAGGGCTTTGTCTAAGCTTCTAGTTTCCTTATCTATGCATCTCGTTGTCCTGGAACACGTCATAAAACCATACCAGCTGCACAGGTAAAGTCGAGTCGTATCCCACAGAATTACAAATGCCAAAAATTGGTAAATATACCAAAAAGGAAAAAAAATAAAAAATGGAAGGAAGCTTGAACAAAAAGCAATAAATGCAGAAAAAGCTGCAAAAGGCCCAACAATCGGCCAAAGCATCTGAATGAGGAAAACCCCTTTAAGAAACCAGGACAGGAGTGTACTCATGGGAAATAACAGAATCCCGTAAGCAGTAACGTGGGTATAGCAATAATCAGAACCCAACATAGAATAGAACTCATTGCTGCTTAGGAACGTTATGACAAATCTTAACGACTAATCCTCCAAGAGGACCACTCTACCTGGAAATTCATCTGAAAAACATCAGCAATACAGGCCTGCCTAAATTGTACCAGTTACGAAAGGAACCCCAACATTTTTTTTTTTTTGATATGACTATAAACACTTTGCATGACATAAAAGGTCTGTACAACAGACCTGTACAAAATGATAATAAAAAAAAAAAAATTAACAATAAAAAGTATTTTCAGACTCAACCAAAATCCCATTCCACTATCAGATTTTTTTTGTTTGTTTAAACAACCAACCTTATCTTGTCCATGTGACTGCTGGAAAATGATAAAGTAGTCCTTCCACTTTTTGTGATTTTTTTTTTGTAATTTTTTCCTTTTTTTTACATTTTTGGTTAGAAAGTTCTCTGATCAGTGGTCATCCTGAAAAGAGAATGTTTATTATAAAATTAGGCAAAATGTCCATTATTTGTTCTTCTCGTCTTTTTTTTTTTTTCTCTCTCCGCAATTTTATTTCAGTTAAGCGGGAGCAGACCACATTGTTTTTTTTTATCTTAACTCGTTTGATCACTAGCCAAAAAAAGCAGAAGTGATCGCACCGACTCAGCTCACTGTGCTTTGGAGCCGGATGTGGTGGTGGTGGTGGAAGCTGGTCCGCTGGCAGAGGCCACTGTAAAGAGAGAGTTCTGGATGGAGTCAAAAGAGGAGGAGGTGGCGTGAAAGCTTGTGATGGGTGTGGCAGCCCCTGCGGATGAGACCAGGCTAACCGGGCTGCTGGTGAACAAGGAAAGATTCTGAGGGTTGAGGAATAAGGGAGCAGTCACAATGTTAGGAGTTCCACCTGCGTTGGCAAACACCAAGTTCCCAGTAGCATCCAGTGGCGTTATTGGAAGAGATCCACCAGAGGCCAGAGCTAGTGAAAACAAGAAGAAAACAATTAGTGGAGAAATGCACACAGAAGAAAGAGGCAGCTGGTTCTCACTTTCTGCCCCAGTGGGGCAATGGGGTAATTTTAAGGCTAACATTGAAACACATGAAGGGCAAAGGACCCGGTTTGCTTTAATCTCCCCCACCCCACAAGCATGCACTCACTTTTCCTATAGAACCACAATATTTTGGCGCTTCTATAGCATGCAAGTAATCAAGAGGAGGCTTACAAACGGCTCACTAGTTGGTACAAGACCCCTGCGGTCCAGCACTGCATGTTTACACAGGTCTCTAATAAATGTTGGTGTGGCCTGAAATCTGAAGGCACCTTGCTGCATATCTTCTGGGTCTCCCCAAAACTCAGGGATTTTTGGGATATGCTGGATGATTTCTGCTAAAGGGAAGGTTCAGCCAGTCTAAACACTGCTTCTTGCTTCCACGGATACCATATGATTAAGGCTTTTGGCCATCTGGCTAGCATTGCATTTTCCCCAGGAAAGGTGTTTAAGCCTTTTAAACAACTCTTTATATATTCATTCCAGTAACACGCTTAACATATTTAAAGCAAAACAATCTTACCGTTAACCTCCATATTCACTAAATTAAATTTTTGGAAATAACTTTTTTGGTTCTCAACCCTTTACTTCTGCATAGCTGCACTGCCTGCAGACTCCTGGGATACAAGAGTCATCTATCCCAGAAGTCTTAAGGCAACTACAAGTTCTGGTGATGTTGCCAATATTATGGCGACATGTAAACAATAGAACTACACGCGGAATCATATTTCTTACACATTGCTATAATATCAGCAATGTATAAACAAGATTCTCTAGCTAGAATACTGGATGTGCATGGGAACTGGCAGTGCATCATCAATGGAGTTCAACTTACAAAAGAAAAGGAAGTGCCAGGTTTCCCAGAGGCCCTTATGGTGGCTTAGAACAGAAGAGACACTGGAAACGTTGGCCAGAATGCAAAATAATGTTAGTCTGACTCTGCATAGGGGTTTTTGTTTTTTTAATTAGAAATTTCTATGTGATCCACAATAAAATGCTTTATGGCGCCCACGCAAGTTAACCAGGCCCAATGAATTGGATGCCGCTGACTAGTGAGGGTGCAGGCTGGGGAAAGGTTCTTCCAGACCAAACACATGCTTGTAGTAGATAAAGATGGGCTGGGCAAGGCGTGCGGATGCCGGGCTAAGTGGTTAGCATTTAAAAGCAGCCTCAGCTTGATTCATCCAAGCCATGCACCCAACATGTTTCGCAGCACCCCTGGAGCTTAATCATGGAGGTATCATGACCTCCATGATTATGCCCCGGGGGTGGGGCAAACATGTTGAGAGCATGGTTTGGATGAATCAAGCTGAAGCTGCATTCACCTGCTAACCACTTGGACCGGGCGAGGTGTGCTGTGATGGGGCTAGCTCTTCCTATTTCTACAATTACCATGCAATACAATTTTTACCTGTGCCTTGCTTACAGTTTACAGGATTGGGGTGAAGCTTCCCTTTAATATAACACTTGAGTACAGTTCTGCTTTAAGGGATCGTTCACACTAATGGCACGTATAGATTGCTTTTTAAAGGCTTTTAAGAGGCGGTGAAGAGGCGATATGTCACCGCCTCACTGCCTGTTTTAACCTCATAAATGCCACAACATTGCAACGTGACCTCATTCACTTCAATGGGTTACGTTTGGTGGGTGGTAATAAAGCAAGGTTTTACTGCCTCTCCAAACAGCATGAACGAGCCCTGCCCCTGATACATTCACACTTAACAGGCAGCAACCATGGACAGCACAAAGGAAATTAATGTAAATCCTAGGGTAATGTGACTAACCTTGTATTGTCGCCAGGGTGCTGTTACTCATCAGAGCAGGGCTGAGTGCGCCCCCCAATGTCCCTGGGTTCAGACTAAATAAGGCACCTCTGCAAAGAAAAGAATGCAGGGTTCATAAATGCAGTCAGATAAGAACAACACAAATAAAATACAAATACAGTTATAAAAAGTCTACAAAACTTTCTGAATTCTGACTTGACAAAAAAGACCAATGCTTAGGAAACCGGTTTGCCACGCAAAAGCTTACAGTGCATTTCGTTTTTGCCAATGAATAGCGAAGCAGCAGGTTTAGTTCAAAAGCCCTGAGCTAAACAAATATTGTGCACATATATTAGAGTCATGTGTATTCTTAATTCATTCTTTGTATACTTTATGAATATCTTCCAAATCTGTGCAGTAATCCAGCATGAAACTTCTCCTCCACTTTGCCTCTCGGCAGGCGTTTGCTGTAATACAGACCGGGCACAGCAGCTGCTCTCTTTCCTGGGTGACTGGTCTTGTATCCGCCCCCCTCCTATAGTTTTATACAGGCATCCTGTAGTGGGAGGACCTGCTGGGTCCTACCTACAGCTCTGATCTCTGTATAGGCTATACCCTTGTACGGTGAGGACATCACCCAGATATTGCCTTGCTACTTGTTACCAGGCAAAATCTGGATTTGCAAAGGCATTTAGTGCCTTTGTACATATTGAATAATTTACACTGCTCAAAAAAATGAAAGCAACACTTTAAAAACACATCAATCTCAATGGGGAAAAATATCATGCTGGATATCTATACTGATATGGACTGGGAAATGTGTTACGGCTGAAAGGATGCCACATCGTTTGATGGAAATTAAAATGATCAACCTACAGGGGGCTGAATTCAAAGACACCCCAAAAAGCAAAGTGAAAAAATGATGCAATGCAACAGACTAGTCCATTTTGCTGAAATTTCATTGCAGCAACTCAAAATGGTACTCAGTAGTTTGTATGACCGCCACGTGCTTGTATGCATGCCTGACAACCTCGGGCATGCTCCTAATGAGATGACGGATGGTGTCCTGGAGTATTTCCTTCCAGATCAGGATCAGGGCATCACTGAGATTCTCAACAGACTGAGGTGTAACCTGGTGGTGTCGGATGGACCGAAAAAATGTCTCAGAGGTGTTCTATTGGATTTAGGTCAGGCGAGTGTGGGGGCCGTTCAATGGCATCGATTCCTTCATCCTCCAGGAACTGGATGCATACTCTCACCACATGAGGCCAGGCATTGTAGTGCACTATGTTAGGCCAAGGCATCCAAACTTTCTAAACAATGGACCAGTTTACTGTCTTTCAAAACTTTAAGGGGCCCCCACTGTGTTCATCTGGAGTAGAAAATGCCCTGGCATCAGTAGTAAACAATGATCCATTCTTGGAATTAGGGGAAGGAATAATGCCCAATCACTGGTGTCAATGGGAGGAATAATGCCTTATCATTTGCATCAATGGGAGAATTAGTGCCCCATCATTATGTCAATGGAAGGGTTAATTCCTCCAATCATTGGTGTCAATGGAGGGAATAGTCCTTGGTGTTAGTGGGAGGATTATTGTCACACTGTCAGTGTCAGAAACTACATCAGCAACAGTGAAGGAAATAATGCCCCAAGGGCAAGATAAAGGCAAGTAAAGGCTGCATCCAGCCCCCAGGTCACAGTTTGGAGACCACTGATCTAGGTCAACCATTTTCTGGCCTAGAAACTTCAACGTTGCTCCAGAATTTGCTAGGAGCTCCTTATGTCCCTTCAGAGCTTTCTATGGCTTCTTTTAGCAGTGGCATACTGACCTCCTCCTCGACAGTGTCTGTACAGTGCGGGCACCTGCCTCACTTCAGCAGAGCAAGTGTCAGAGCAGAATAAGTGGCATGGTAACACTGGGCCTCCCCACTCACAGCAATGATATTTTCAGTTGTCTGCAAGAGGGACATTCCTTTCACTGACCACTGATTTGAACAGGGACACTTGCCACTACCTGCGTTTTCTCCAATTATTTCAACTTACAATCACACTAATATACCTTGAGCAATATCAATTTTTAGGAGAGGTTTGCTAAACTATTAAAATTACATCAAGGATTCCTTCATATCAAAAGGGTTGAAAATGGCTGATTTGAGCAATTAGACTGTTAATGTGAAAAAAGAAGAATTTCTTAGTCTACTTCTCTTTTTTTTTTTACTTCGAAGATGCAAAGTGTTATTTATTTATTTGCCCAATGTGCCTTTTGTTAACCTAACTATGTAAAGTTTCCAAGGTTGGTTGAAGAAGAAACTGTGGCATTTCGAATATAGAACAAGGCAACTCACATTTTTTGGCGGATACTCATACAAAACAATAATCTGTACTGGACATGCAAGTGGTGAAAAAGCATATGCTCACCCAGCGGCAAACTGCGAGGGTGCCATCAGCCCAGGGTTCAGCCCCGCTGCAGCGGCCATGGCAGCGAGGCTCGCGTTGGAGGGCAGCTGCGTTGCTCCCTGTAGTGCTGTGGCAGCCGCTGTGTGGATTCCCGAAGCCGTCACCATCACTTGGCCGCTGCTCAAGGGAGAAGTGAGTGGAGTGGAGGTGGTGTGCGTTGTACTGGTTTCACTAGCGCTAGATGCTTCAGGAGCGGCTGCGGAGCCGGACGGGGATGGGCTCAGTGACGGGGATGTCAGGGTAGACGATACTGGAGGTGCAGTAGATATCACAGTTGCCGTGTTGGCAGTGGGAGTCCCTGTTGTGCCTGAAAGGAAACATACATGTATTTTCAGCAAGAAAGCAACCTGACTAAAAATGGAATTGGCATCAGATATATATTTACATGTTAAAGCAAAACTTTACTCCGTCTCTCAATCAATTACATTTTTTATTTCTTTTTTTACATTTCTTCAGTTGCTTCATGGTTTCCAGCCTAGGTAAAAATTATGTCATCCCAAGAGTCTTTATGAACTTTTTTTTTTTCCTTCTCATTTGAAGGAGGGGCTTTCTCAGCTAAGCACGCCCTCCTGCCTGCATGGCTGAGCTAAAGGCAGATGGATTACAGGAAGTAAATGCTACATGAATCACCTGCCCTTAATTGATAGATAGAAATGCTTTGGGGTCCTTTGAAAGTGATTTCTCAACAAAATAAAGCATGGAGATATAGATTGTTAAGTGAGTCTGTTTTGAATGTTAAAAAATAATTAAATAGCATTTTCAGCCTGTAGTGCACAGATACAGTTAATTTACACTTTAAAAAGTACATTCTTGTTGAGTAATGTGTAAGTGTCACACTTCCAGTTATTTATAACCTCTCACAGAGATCACAATACTCTCCTCTTGACAGTGCCTTCACCTTCTATATCTTTTTGATCAGGCATCATCCACGGTTACCATCTATTGCCTTGAATAAGATGCCAACTCAGAGATGACACAATTATATACAACCTGGTGTCTGTGCAGCTCTTGGTTGTGTTTACAAAATGTCTAATACAGATCAGCCCCCCCGATGAAGTCTTTCCCCTCTTCTACCAAGTTACATTGTTGTAGCCTAATCACTAGGGGAGAGAAGAGTGAGGAAATGCTACTCCCTGCTTGCAGCAGACTGATGACATAATGTCAGCCTAGGCAGAGTCTCTTGACTGAACTATTAATAGTACAGTGAATTAAAGTAGAGCTATAGGCAATTCCCCCCCCCCCCCCCCATTTTGGATAGAGCAGTGGAGGGTTACAACCCATCAGAATTTTTTTTTCACCATCTGTATCACATTGCAGAGATTTTCCTTCACTTCCTGTCCCATAACCAGACAGGAAGTGAGAGGAAATCCCTGCAAATTAAGGTCATTCCTTGGGGACCCCCAAGTCACGAGAATTAGTGTCCCCATTGGAAGATTTCCCCTGTATTTCTCTTCTGGGGACAAAAATTGGGGTTTTTATTTACATTCACTTTTAATGTGAACAGTAAACAGGACAAAGAGAGGGGGGGATCTCCTTCACAGGGACACAGACAGCAATAAAAACTGACAAGCATTCTAATGCCTCTTCAATCCATCCAAAACTGAAAAAAAAAATAAAAAAAAAAATAAAAAAAAAAAACGGTTTGGATTGAAATAGTTTAATAATAATAATAATAATAATAATAAAAGATGCACCTATGTATCTATGCAGAATTTACTAAAAAGGTCCCCCTCCTTTAAGACATGTATACATTTAGATAAAATGTTGAAAGAAATAAAAGATTTCAAGAATTTTGAATAGTAATCAGCTGAGATTGATAATACATTGTTGATTAGCTGTAGAGAATGGTGAGACCTTACCTGGGACAGAGTAGCTGGTGACTGCTGCTGCAGCACAGGTTAGAGGGAGGACTGGGTTTACAGTCAAGGTGTTTGCTGCAGTACTTGTCACAAGGCTTGGTGTAGAGGCCACCTAAAATGCAGAGATGCAATGTTAGAACTGATAGCCACAGTGCAGGTGCCACATGCGCCCTCTACAAGAGCATGTCCTAAGCCTGACACATACAAATGCATAAAATCCCGTTCACACCAGTGCGACATGTGATTTACAAATCGCACCAGAAGTCCCATCTAATGTCTTTCTATGGTAATGTCTCAATAGGTGCGTTTTGAAGAATAGTCCCTGCACTATTCTTGGCGATTTCATGTGCGACTTGTAAGCTGCAGATGAAATCGCACTGTCCTGCGGCTTTGAAATTGTACTGAAGTGGTGCGATTTTAATGTAAAGCGGCGCTAAACACAGAAAAGGCACTGAACTCCAATAAGGGTCTTGAACACCTACCAGCCACAGCTACCAAGCTTGCCCCCTTTTTTTGTGAAGCAGCTCCTTTCCCTTACAAGAAGCTCAAAATAATATTAAGGCAAATGGCGTTGACTTGTGTTTAAAGCTGAATTCCAGGTTATGAGGTTTCGTTTTTTTTTTCCCGTATAGTTGCGCTGGTCAAGCTGCATAGTGAACACCGCACAGAGGGTCAAATTGCTAGACATGGGCGCCATCCAGAGAACGCCTTTTTTTTGCTTTCAACTAATGCAAACATGTTCTCCGATTGGTTGATTTTGGGGCAGTGACATCAGGATTGGTTGATTTCGGGGGAATTAACATCAGGATCTCCATTTTATCCAATCAACACCTTGTATTAATAGAGAAAAAAAAAAAACAAGGTGTTCTCTGAAAGGCATCAGTGCAAAGCAAGTAACCCCATATTCAATATGCAGCAGGTAAGTCACTCAGCATGGGACCCAGAAGACACTGTAGTAGCAACAGATATAGAATCTCTCATTCATATATAATATTTATTAATTACAAAAAAAAAAAAAAAAAAAAAAGATATATATATATATATATACACACATACACACACATATATACATATACACTATATATATATATATAGTCCATTCAAAGTACTATAGTATATAATATGCTATATTGTATTATGCTAGTTGTTGGTTGCTTTTAATAATTTCACTATTTAAAAAATATTGCATATTAGCAACAGTGATATTGCGTATTCGTTATTGCACACTGAACTTTATTTATCACATGCTGGTAGGCATTGTGTCATCTAAGTTTACAGTCTAATTTTAGCGCTGCACTCTTATTTTTGCACTCATTTTTCATGCCCAACATCTGAGTTATAGTGTTCAGCTGCTGATTGTTTAACCGAGCGGAGATGTATCAATTCTTATATTCACCTCTCTATAAAGGCCTCAAAGCTGACAATGCAGACTGTATCAGAGCAAAAGCCATGAGGTCAACTGACTGCAGAGCTCAGAGACAGGATTATTGCAAGGCAGAGATCTGGGGTAGGCTACAAAAACTTTCTGCTGGATTGAAGCTTCCAAAGAGCACAGTGGCCTCCATAATTGTCAAATGGAAGAAGTTTGGCAGAACCAGGATTATTCCAAGAGCTAGTTGCCCAGCCAGACTAAGAAATCGGGGGAGAAGGGCCATAGTAAGACTGACTGAGCTCCAGAGATCCTGTTTGGAGATGGGACAAAGTTCTAGAAGGACTGTCATGTGTCTGCAGTAATGTTCATGTCTGTCTGCTTACCTCTCTGTTGTGTTCAGCTTAGAGACCGACCCTGTTCACCTGTCTGCTTAAGTAATCTTCCCTCAAACATCGCTCCACCCCAGCCTCTAACGGGGAACACTATATTAACCTGTGCATGGCAGCCAAGCCTCGCTGATCAATATTGTGTGTTTGGGTTCCTGTATGCTCCACGCCTGATTCTGTTTACTGTCCTTGGCTTGTTCTCGACCATCCTTGCCTGCTTCATACCCTGACCTTTGGCGTGTTCTTTGACTACCCCTGTCTGCTCGTTGCCCCAACCTTTTGGCTTATCCTCCATCTCGTTTGCCAGTCTGCTGCTTCCTCTTTCCTCCAGTAGCCTACTGTGAGCTGGGAGACCCTGGGGCCGTGACCTGGAGCCAGTTGCAGCAAAGTCCATCCCCACCACTAGGGGCTCTAGTGAACACCTGCTGGCTCTAAGCCCTTGTACACACGGTCGGACATTATGACAACCACATCTGTTGGATTTGGTTCGAAACTGTTGCATACACACGGTCAGACAAAGTTGTCGGAAAATCCGATTGTACATAACGTGATAACATTATTTTGTTACGACGGGACTACATTCAGGCTAGTAGCCAATAGCTTTGGTCTAGGAATTTGTTCTGAGCATGCGTGGCACTTTGTCCGTCGGAGTAGGCTACACATGATCGGAGTATGTCCGATCAGAGCATGTTGTCGGAAACTTTTATAGACAAGTTGGAAAACTTGGTCCGTCGGATATTCCGACGGAAACAGTCCGATGGAGACCACACACAGTCGGATTATCCGACAATACGGTCCGATCAGACACATTCTGTCAGAATCTCCGACCGTGTGTACAAGGGCTTAGACTCTGCTCCCTGGGGAATCTCATGCTGTAGCTCCCAGTGGGATTCCTGTTGGTGCTCCAGAGATGCTGCTTTCCTGAACCACTCAGAGCCAGCCACAGCAGTCAGCTGTAAGGTCCACTACCGTAGCGGTGCACTCCTGACCCCCAACATTGTGCATCTGTCACTTGGCCTCAGGTGACCTGACAATAACAACCATCACTGCAGCCCTCTGCCAATATGGGCTTTATGGCAGAGCGGGCAGAAGGAAGCCTTTCCTCAGTGCAAAACAAATTTAAAAAAGGCCATTTTGAGTTTGCAAAAAAGCATCTGAAGGGCTCAGACTGTAAGGAACAAGATTTTCTGGTCTGATGAAACAAAGATTGAACTGTCTGGCCTCAATTCCAAATGTTATGTCTGGAGGAAACCAGGCACTGCACATCACCTTCTCAATACCATCCCAAAAGTGAAGCATGGTGGTGGCAGCATCAGGATGTTTTTCAGCAGCATGGACTGGGAGACTGGTCAAGGTTGAGGGAAAGCTGAATAGAGCAAAGCACAGAGATATCCCCAATGAAAACCTGTTCTGCAGTGCTCAGGACCTTAGACTGGGCTGAAGGTTCACCTTTTAAACATAACAACGATCCTAAGCACACAGCCAAGATAACACAGGAGTGGCTTTGGCTTAGGGGCAACTCTGTGAATGTTCTAGAGTGGCCCATTCAGACTCCTGACTTGAACATCTCTGGGGAGACCTGAAAATGGCTGTGCACCGACGGTTCCCATCCAACCTGACTGAGCTTGAGAGGATTTGCAAAGAAGAATGGCAAAAAAATCCCACAATCCAGGTGTGCCAAGCTTGTAAAGTCATACCCAAAAAGATTTGAGGCTGTTGCCAAAGGTGTTTCAACAAAGTAAACAGTCTGAACACGTGATATTTCAGTTTTTTCTTTTTAATAAATTCACAGACCTTTCTAAAATTCTGTGTTCACTTTGTCATTATGGGGTACTGGGTGTAGACCAATGTAGCTATGCAAAAAATAAAAAATAAACATACCTAGAATTCAGCTTTAAAAAGGTAGAGGATCCTGGACTGTCACCTTTGCATCACTGAATGCCACAGTCCGGCCCCCCTAAATTTTGAATGACAGTAAATTGGCCCTTTGCTTAGAAAGTTTGGAGACCCCTGAATTAAACTGGCTTCCCGGCAAAATTAGGAATTTCTGAAGCAGAAAAGTTATGCTCTAAAAATGTTGCTCTTCTGGGTGCATTTAGGGTGCAGATTAGCATATCTAGTGTTCTTGGTGTTTTTCTTATTGTGTGTATTTAATTGCAAATTGTGTACTATTGCTTTAAAGTGGTTGTAAACCCTTACATGTACTCAGTGAAGTGACTGGCCTCAGGTGATACACAGAAAAACAAATCCTCTTACGCACGTTGTACCTGTTTATCTGCAGCCCTCTTTTCTCTACATCTGTTCAAAGTGCTGAACCATTAAGCTTGTCTTAGGCCCCTTACACACGTGCGGACTGTTCAGATCTGCCTGTCAGTTTTTTCAGGCGGTCCTTAACGGACTCTCCATACAGCTCTATGGAGCGACGGATGTCAGCGGTCATAAGTCTGCTGACATCCGATCCGCTAAATCCAGACGGATAGATTCCTATTTTCCATCCGTCTGGCGGTTCGGATCAGATGAAAAACAGACAGGCGGTCCGTTTTCATCCGATTCCCCCCATAGCGTAGAGCGGAGATCTGACAAGTCCGTCCCTGCAGTGTCCAGAGAGGGACTTGTCATCCGCCGGCTCAGCGGGGATCAACGGATCGATCCCTGCTGAGCAAGCGGATGTCTGAAAATGGATCCGCACACGTGAACAAGCCCTAAGTGTTCAGGAAAAAAGGGTGTGGAGAGGTGAAGTGACACTTTAGAGCTCAGTGAGGAGAGCTCTGAGAAGCGGTCGGAAGGAAAGGGAAACACCCCCCTTCACACAACTCACAGGAACAGAGCTGAGGCTGTCAATCAGTTGGAGCTCCCTCCTGTCACCATTTTTCTCTTGGTGTCAGGAAAACTTGTCAGAAGAGACTTATGCAGATAGCAGAGGAACGAAGCAGCAGACAGAAATTACACTTAGTGCTCTGGTTTGAGACAAGTATTGAGACACACTATAAAGGGATATGCTTTGTTCATATTTCATATCTGAGTTTTACAACCTGCAGAGAAATATGCACAAATGTACTCTGTACGACCTCCTCCCAGCCATGTGCATGTACCATTAAAATCACCTTAAAGCAGTATTAAACCCAAAACCAAAAATGTAACATTAACATTATAACAATCATTATATGCGATGGCTGCATCCGTTTTCTTTTTAAAGCTTTTTTTCCCTCCCCTCTGTTTTCACCTGGTCATTTAACCAGTAAAACACCCCCTATTTTAGCGTGCCCCCCCCACTCTGGATGAAGGAGCACAAAGGGCATCTTTGGTCAGCAGCATTTTCAGTCGGTGGGGAAGCGGGCAGAGTGTTAGCCAAACTAGCAGATTTAGATACACTAACAAACTGAAGCTAAACTCCATCTAACACTTTATAGTCAGTTACAGTAAACATTTTTTTTCCTTATGATATAAAGGTTTTACATGAATAAATAAAACCTGATCCTTGGAAGCACCCCTGTTAGGGTTAAAGCAGAAGACCACCCTAAAAAATTGTTCCTAAAAACCTGAAAAAAAAATAAAAAATAAAAAAATAAAAAGTTTTTTTTTTTTTTTTTTAACTTACCAGAAATGGCTGTTGCTAGGCAGATCGTCCTAACCTGCCACTTTCTACACCGCGGTGGTCTTCAGTCTTCTCCTCCTCGCGTTGTCTTCTGGGGAAGGTGGCGCGCTGCGTTCTGGTAACTGTGTGTGTCCCAGAACACTGCCCACCATTTACAGAGCGCTGCACGACTCTCACATGCGCAGTAGTTTCCCTTTGTTAGAATGGTGGCGCCGGGACATGAGAGCCGAGGGATGGTCGGCCGACATCACGGGCACCCTGGACAGGTAAGTGTGCTTATCAAAAGTCAGCAGCTACAGTGTTTGTAGCTGCTGACTTTAAAAAAATAAAATTCAGCCGGCCCACCTCTTTAAATGGTTTGTCTCATCCCTGTAAACTGATGCATCTAAAAGAGTGCTTGTTCTTTTGAAAAACAAAATGGACTTACTGGCTGGCTCACCAGATGAAAATAGAAAGAAATACGAATACAGCCATCACATCTAAGAGTTAGTGAGCTGCAACATAATAAATGTTGGCTTTTGGGTTTAATACAGCTTTAAGGACGTAGGGTCATAATGTTTAGATTTACACAGATAAATGCACAATAAACCTATTTCTGATTTAGACCCCTTTCACACTGGGGCGTTTTTCAGGCGCTTTAGCGTTTAAAAAAAAAAAAAAAAAAGAAGCCTGAAAGAAGCCTCATGTGCAATCCCAATGTGAAAGTCCGAGTGCTTTCACACTGGAGGCGCTGAGCTGGCAGGGTGTCAAAAAAAGTCCTGCAAGCAGCTTCTTTGCAGCGCTTTTGGAGCGGTGACTACAACGCTCCTAAAGCGCCACTTCCCATTGAAATCAATAGGAAGCGCCTGAAAAACGTCTGCAAAACGCTTTTGGCAGCAGCGCTTTGTGGGCACTTTTAACCCTTTATTTGGCCACTAGCAGGGGTTAAAAACGCCCCGCTAGCGCTGGAAATACGCTGGTAAAGCACCGCTAGTTTAAGTGGCGCTTTATCAGCATTTTTTTGGCGCTGGCAGTGTGAAAGGGCTCTTAAAGCACTTGGGCTTTCACATTGGGATTGCAGATGAGGCTTCTTTCAAGCGCTTTACAGGCGCTTTTTTGTAACGCTAAAGCGCCTGAAAAAAGCCACAGTGTGAAAGGGGTCTAATAAAATTTAGCTGAAACCTGATTTTTGTCACAATTTTAGGGAAATTAAAAAAAAAAAACCTCTGTTTTGGTCATCCTTATTTATCACCTTACTGCAGCACAGAATAAGCCGCCACTTGGAAGGTACAGATGAGCGGGGCACATCTGCAATAAATCAGCCGGCATTTTATAGTCATACAGAGAGGAGGGTGGAGGGGACACCTCACATGCTGTACGGCATTAGGCTGTGTGTACACTGAGGTGACACATCCATCACCTGCAGTTATTCATTGACAGCGACCACCTGCTCCGTGCGGCTCAATTACCCCAACTGAACCGCCACAACACAGCTGTAAAAGCCGAGATATTTATAATATACTGACATGTGACCACTGGATAAATCACCTGTAACCATTCACTGTTCTCTTGCAGAGATTAGAAGCTTTTATTTGACAAAAAGTCTGGAACTAAAAACAGAAGAGGGGTGGCTGGGCGACGATGGATATAGATTAGAAATCAAGGTTCAGAAACCCCAAAATGTAAAAGCAACTCATGTTGAAAAAGGAAATAAAAAGATTTTCAAGCCGTGAGGCTGCTGTCCATTGTGCCAGGAAATTAGCCGTGTGCTACAAAACATCCCCCCCCCTCACAGTTCTTTAAAACGGCAAAAAAAATTGTCGTGAAATGTATACAGCCTGCCAGCTCATGGCTCCATTTTCACTATTGCTCGGCAAAATGATTTCATTATCGCTTAGTCCATTTATACATACACATACCTCCCAACTTTCTGAGATGGGAACGAGGGACACCTATTATAAAAACTATGTAGGCATAGGGCACACCCCCCTTAGAAGAGAAATATACAAACAAAAAAAAAAAGATTAGTTAAACCCACAAATGCTTTTTTTAACCACTAGATTTCCTTTATATTGTCTACTGACATTTACAAATGTAGCAATTTAGAAATCAGATGAAAGGTTTAGCGCTGGGAAACACACTTTGAAAGATAAATAGTGCATTTTATATACAACTATATAGATCACACCAAAATGAGGGACAAATGAGGAGGAAAGAGGGACTTTGTTCCAAATCAGGGACATTTGGGAGCTATGGCATACACTATATTACCAAAGGTATTGGGACGCCTGCCTTTGCACACTCACATGAACTTTAATGCCATCCCAGTCTTAGCCCATAGGGTTCAATATTGAGTTGGCACACCCTTTGCAGCTATAACAGCTTCAACTCTTCTGGGAAGGCCGTCCACAAGGTTTAGGAGTGTGTCTATGGGAATGTGTGACCATTCTTCCAGAAGCGCATTTGTGAGGTCAGGCACTGATGTGGACAAGGTCTGGTTCACTGATGTTGAATGAGGTGGTCTGGCTCTCAGTCTCTGCTTAAATCCATCCCAAAGGTGTTCTATCGGGTTGCGGTCAGGACTCTGTGCAGGCCAGTCAAGTTCCTCCACCCCTAACTCTCTCATCCATGTCTTTATGGACCTTGCTTTGTTCACTAGTCCAAATCATTTGATGGAGGGGGGATTATGGTGTAGGGTTGTTTTTCAGGGGTTGGGCTTGGCCCCTTAGTTCCAGTGAAGATAACTCTTAAGGCGTCAGCATACCAAGACATTTTGGATAATTTCATGGTTCCAACTTTGTGTGAACAGTTTGGGGATGGCCCCTTCCTGTTCCAACATGACTGCGCACCAGTGCACAAAGCAAGGTCCATAAAGACATGGAGGAGTGAGTTTGGGGTGGAGGAACTTGACTGTCCTGACTTCAACCCAACAGAACACCTTTGGGATGAATTGGAGTGGAGACTGCGCGCCAGGCTTTCACGTCCAACATCAGTGTCTGACCTCACAAATGCGCTTCTGAAAGAATGGTCAAACATTCCCATAGACACACTCCTAAACCTTGTGGACAGCCTTCCCAGAAGAGTTGAAGCCGTTATAGCTGCCAAGGGTGGGCCAACTCAATATTGAACCCTACGGACCAAGACAGGGATGCAATTAAAGTTCACGTGCGTGTAAAGGCAGGCGTCCCAATACTTTCAGTAATATAGTGTATTTTTTTACACAGCTTCCATCCAGGATTTACACACTACACATGTTTCCAATGAAAGCAATAGTAAAGCCTTATTTAAAAAACAAACATGTTATACTTACCTGCTCTGTGTAATGGCTTTGCACAGAGCAGCCCCGATCCTCCTCTTCTCGGGGTCCCACGCCGGCTCCTCACTCCTGCTGGGTGCCCCCACAGAAAGCAGCTACACACAGAAGGTTTTTTACTTTCATGCATAGAATGCATAAAGGGAAAAAACCTTCTGCCTTTACAATCACTTTATTATAATGTGTTAATCCTGGGTGAAAGCCGTGTGAAAACATTGGAACTATAGGCAAACCTTTTTTTATTTGTAGTTTTGGCTAGAGCAAGGGATGGTATAACACCTGCCAGATTTTTAATTTTTTTTCGCCATCTGTGCCCCATTGCAGAGATTTACCTTCACATCTCATAGCCAAAGGGGAAGTCAGAGGAAATGCCTGAAAATTAAGGGAATTCCATGGGGACCCCCAAGGTCACCAGAACTAATGTCCCCATTGGAAGAATTCCCCTCTATTACTTTTCTGGGGACAACTCAAAATCTGGGGTTTTCTTTTACTTTCAATGATAATGGTAAAAAGGACAAATGGAGAGGGTGAATCTCCATAACAGGGGCGCAGACAGTAATAAAAATTGACAGGGGTTCTAATCTCTCTCTACTCGATCTAAAAAAAGAAAAAAAAAAAAGAAACGATTTTGCATTTATTCTACAACTGCTTGCTGACCAGCCTCTGCACATTTACTGCGGCAGGTCGCCTCTCCTGCAAGAACCAAGGTACCAGTACGTCGATCTGTGCATGCAAGATTGCGCGCCAGGGGTCGATGTCCGCCGGCTGCCCACGATCGTTGTACACAGAGGCAGAACGAGGATCTGCTTTTGTAAACAAGGCAAATCTCCGTTTTGCCAGAAGACATCTCTGATCTGCTGCTCCCAGTGATCGGGAACAGTGATCTCTGTCATGTGCCTGGTAGCCCATCCCCCTACAGTTAGAACACACCCAGGGAACAGAGTCAACCCTAGTGTTAACCGCTTCCCTGCCAGTGTCATTTATACATTGATCAGTGCATTTTAATAGCACTGATCAATGTAGAAATGTCACTGGTACCCAATAAGTGTCATTTGAGGTCAGATTTGTCCACTGCAATGTCGAAGTCCCGCTAAAAATCGCAGATCGCCGCCATTACGAGTAAAATAAAAATAAAAAAATAAAATAAAAAGTCCAAAAATCTATCCTGTAGTTTGTAGACGCGATAACTTTTGCGCAAAATCAATCAATTTACTGCTATTGCGATCTTAGTTACCAAAAATATGTCGAAGAATACACATTGGCCTAAACTGATGAATAAATTAGTTTTTTTATATATATTTTTGGATATGTATTATAGCAGAAAGTAAAAAATATTTTTTTTTCAAAATTGTCGCTCTTTTTGTTTATAGCACAAAAAATAAAAACCACAGAGGCGATCAAATACCACCAAAAGAAAGATCTATTTGTGGGAAAAAAAGGACATCAATTTTGTTTGGATACAGCGTCGTACAACCACGCAATTGTCAGTTAAAGCGACGCAGTGCCGTATCACAAAAAATGGCCTGGTCAGGAAGTGGGTAAATCCTTTCCCGGGGCTGAAGTGGTTAAGGCTCGGTTCGCACTGCTGCGACTTGGGATTCGACCCCAAGTTACGCGACCTGTGAAACCCCAGGTTAGTCCATGAGAGCGGTCTTAATTAGCCCTACTGAAGTTGCTCCGACTTCAGAAAAGATTCCTGTACTACTTCGAGGCAACTTCTATGCTATACTTCAAAGTCGATCAAATTTCAGGTCGCGTGAGTGTGAACCAAGCCTTATAGCAGACCCCTAAGCCGGGCATAAATGGGCGGAGTTACGAATGAATTTTCTTTTGAAAACTGTAACTAAGAATTTTCGTTCGAATATCGCACCATTTGTGGGCCGCAGCAAAGGCCGATTTCAGTGCTGCCATCGAATTTGAGAGATCGGACATGTTGGAAACATTTAGAAAAACAAATTTCTAACCAATAATGGGAGAATTGTGTGAGAAATATAATCGAAACAGAAATGCACACGACCTGTGAGGAAAAGAAGATTCCCAGCCACAAATTTTCTTTTCTGTAGCAACACAAGGTTTGGTTGGTCAAATTTATAAATCAATGGTGGCACCATGGGATTACAAAAACGCACAAAATTTCTGATTTTCTTAAGAAAATTTGTTCGGAATTCAACCCATGTATGGCCTACACTAGTCTTTTAGGCTCACCTTATCCTTTTATCTTAGTTCAGCTTTGTGACGATTTGTAAACCTCTTTAGATTGTGGTAAACCTCGAAAGTGACGGGGACTTACTTGAGGGCCCATTCAGAACTTGACTGGCCTGCCCATAAACCTAACCCTCAGCCCTTCTGTACGCCTTTGGGATGAACTGGAAATGCCGATTTCAAGTCAGATCTTCTCCTCATTACCTGACCTCAAATGTTCTTTTGGATAAACGGGCACAAATTCCCACAGACACATTCCAAAACGTTGTGGAAATCCATCCCAGAAGAGTGGAGGCTGTTCTAGTTGAAAATGAAGGGCAACTCTATAGTAATGCTTACGGTTTTTGCAATGGAATGTCCAACAAGCTCATCGAGGTGTGATGATCAGATGTCCACAGGCTTCTGGCTATATAGGGTATTCTGAATGAAAAGTCACCGGCCTATTCCCCTGTATGCTTAATCTTATGTTTGCAGGACACCTTAAATAAGACACCCTTTCCCACGCCCTCAGACATCTTACCAAAGAAGTCGGACTTGAGAACATTGCTTTAATAGGAGAAGAAGCGGATACTCCACTGCTGGGAGGGTTGATCCTTTTCTCCTTCTGACGTCGGTTGCAGAACCAAACACGGATGACCTCTTTCTCCATGTGCAGCTGGTCAGCAATCATGGTAATCTCCTCCGAGGTAGGCTTTGGGTTCTGGGACAGAAATATGACAGTTGGACGAAGCTCAGGGCTTTGACTATGTAACATTAAGACCCCATTCACACGCGTGCGACTTGTCATGTGACTTTGGGACACTAAAGTCGCATGACAAGTCGCCTCCCCCCAATGTTTTTCAATGACAACCATTCAAGTATGTGTGACTTAAAGTCGCAGCTACTTGAAAAAGGTTCCTGAACTACTTTAGTCCAACTTTCATACGACTTGAGTGCCATAGACTGCAATGTAAACCCTCAAAAGTTGCATGAAAGTCGTACCTAGATATTATACATTGGACCATTGTGCAACCATTATCACTGGTCATAGCCAAAGTCGCATCCAACTCGGACCCATCCAAAGTTGCATCAAAGTTGCAAGACTTTGGAGTCGTACAAGTATGAATGGGGCCTAAGACTTTATTTATTTATTTATTTTTTACAGCATTTCATACTTTCAGGTGGATAAAAAAAAAAAAATGACATTTTCTAGAGTCATAAGATAAAATCTTATCAACACAAAGAGACCCTAACAGCATTGCCCTAAGCTTATTCTTCTCTTGCCATTCTAAGGGGTTTTGGGCCCCAGATACCACAGCCTAACATCCAAGAATGTAAGCTGGAGGTCTCTGCCCAGTGTAACTTTTGTCTGTATGCCGCTATTCCGGCCAAAACTTAAAGTAGAAGTCCACCCTAAAACTAAAATCCCTGCATCTATAGACATCCATGATCTAACAATATCCTCTATAGCCCTGTAAAGAATAACTATACATACCTATTTTGAAGCCGATTTGGTCCAGTCTCCAGCGGCGGAAGCTCTGCAGAGGACACAGCCGGCTGTGAAATGAATGGGGAGTGACGTCACCTATAGAGTTACTGCCAAAGGCTGTGAAATGAATGGGGAGGGACGTCACCTATAGAGTTACTGCCAACAACGGCTGTGAAATGAATGGGGAGCGACGTCACCTATAGAGTTGCTGTAAGGCTTGCGTTGTCGGCTGCCTCCTCTGCACCCACCTCCACA
The DNA here is from genome assembly GCF_037356315.1 of Lithobates pipiens. Classification (NCBI taxonomy): domain Eukaryota; kingdom Metazoa; phylum Chordata; class Amphibia; order Anura; family Ranidae; genus Lithobates; species Lithobates pipiens. The sequence continues at coordinate 37,929,036 of NW_027507748.1, read as the reverse complement.
GTGAAGCAGCAGCTGACAGCTCAGCATGGGATCGGGTCTGATCGGGTTCAGAAAAGGTATGTATACCGATTTCTTCTTTACAGGGCTAGATAGGTTAGTGTTAGATCGTGGATGTCTATAGATGCAGGGACTTTAGTGTTAGGGCGGGCTTCTATTTAGCAGCCCATCAGAAGGGCGCCTAGTTGCGGGTGAACTCACAGCACATGTGCTCAACTTGCTTGTCAATGAAGTGGGATGACAGAAGGCACCTAGGCACAGGTGAATGGTACCAATGGAATTTCTTATTTTGGGGGTAGGGGAATGACATATTAATAGAGAGCTGCAATTGTCTTCAATATCTGCCTGGAGTTCAGCTTTAACATATTTTACAATAAATTGCCTGCAACAGGTTAGAATTGCAGCTAATGATTATAGCTTCAGGTACTGGTGCTTACACTTTAACATAACATTCTAAGTTTTAACCCCAGATACAAATATTCTATCTCGACATGTACTTTAGGACTCCATTCACACTTGTGCGACTTCAAAATTGTGTGATTTCCACTGTGACTTTACAGTGGGACTTTGGATGAATGCGACTTTGTTGCAGCTTTGGCTTTGACCAATGATAACCTACATGGTATGGCAATTCCTTTCCCCTCCACAGTGATTATGGCTAAGGTTAGGGTTAGAGATATGGCCATTGCTAGGGTTAGGGTTATGGCTAGGGTTAGAGCTCATTTTCCTTGCAGAAGGGACATCAGGAGCAGAGATGGATGGACAATTTGCTTGGGAGGGGCCTTTCTGCAGAAAGGATGGGCTGGGACATAGTTTGTGCTTTACAAAGTCTCACACAAGTTGCACGTAAATCATGAAGGTGCGACTTTCAAGCAACTTTTGAGGGTTTACATTGATGACTATGGCCCTCAGGTCATAGACCAAAATAGTGCATGAACTTACTTTAAAGTCACTGCAACTTTAAATCACACAGATATGAATGGTACTCATTAAGAAAAAAAGGGGTGGGACTTGTCATGCGACTCTAGGGTTCAAAGTTGCATGACAAATTGCACAAGTATGAATAGGGCCTTAAAATTACCTGAGGCTGGTAGTGAAATGATTTTAATCATATCAGGTGCGGGCGATACTACTTCGCCGAGCAGGCTTTAATCCAACTGAACTTTCCGTTTAAATTGGCAAAATACATTCTGGGTGCAAAAAAAACTAAAACATGAGCAAAGTCTTGTCTTAGGCCTGGTTCAAGCCTATGCAGTTTGAGGTTGACGCGCTTTCTGGGTGCCGTTTATTTCACACGTGTTTTTGACACATTTTTAATGTGTTTTTGGGAGGTGGCAAAAACACAACAGAAAGACATCAAAAAGGCAAGCACTGCATTTTAATTTTTTTTTAAGTATTTTCTGCTGCATTTCCATTGATGTTTATGGAACTAAAAACACAACCTGCTACAAAAAGGCACCGGTGGAAAACGCACAGATGTGAACATGACCCATGGGAACCCATGTTAAAATTGACTGTAGTGCGTTTCTGCAAAACGAAAAATGCACTAAAAAACGCATAGGTGTAAACCAGGCCTTACAGACCTTTACATGCATGCTGTCGAGAAAAGGACCCTTCCTTCCCTGTGTGGAAGCAGAGTTAAAGTTAGAGCTCTGCAATCAGCAGGGAGCAGGAGTTTGCTGAGTGCTGAATAATAAGCGGAGTAGCTATGCAGAGAAAAAAAAAGAAGCAAAAAAAAAAAAAACCACTGACCTCCAGAAAACTCTTCTCTAAGGCCACGCGTATGTTGGTCTCAATGCTGGTGCGTTTTTTCCTCCTGCGGTTTAGTCCCTCAATCCCGTGACCCGGGGAGTTCATGACGTTCGGGCTTGAGAGAGCAGAATCTGATGTGATGTTTTCTGGGTGAAAGAAAGGGAGATCTACGTAACTTGCAGGAGTCAGTAACACAAAGGTTGGAAATCAAGATATATTCAGACATTAAGTATTATGTAAAATATGTCTTCAGAGCCTAATCAATAAATACATATGTTTAGTAAACAAAATTATAAAGTCTAACAAAGGAAATGCTCAGCAATGGAGTAACGGAATAAGAGCAAACCACGCTATTCAACCACGATCCTTAACTCTGGCTATGATTTTTCAATTTTTTTTTTTTTCAATTTGATTCACTTAACCATGCAGTGTGGTACAGTATTTAATATTTTTTTTTACGGTAATAAGCATCACTTTAATCTCCCTGTTGAAGAACAGCTGCCTACTTCTGGCCTTAAAACAACCAGAGCATGGCTGTCTGGTCTCTGCCCCATTATGCTCTTTCCGATTTAAAAAAAATCCAGGCTGTGAAGACATCGGCGCTTCATTAAAAAAAAAAAAAAAAACGCACAATCTGATGACGCAGCAGCATCTTTACAGTCTGGTGTTTTTTTTTTAAACTAGGTGATGGAGACATGACTGCGATGTTAGCGATTGCTGCAAGTCTGGACGTCAAGCAGCAGCTGTACTTCTACAAGGAGATAACCAGTGATATTGTACACTTATGACAGGAAAGAAAACAAATAAAGTCACACTGCATTGGTAAGTAAACAATATAAAATTAAATGGCAGACATGGAGGGACTAATCGCAGCAGTGCAGGACAACCCCCTTCAAATTCACATAAACATGGTCTTGTTGGACCCATTTTCAAACCACATCAGAATACAGCAGGCTTATAGGAGACCATCCTTGATTGGCTACCTAACAGGGAACACCCTCAAACATTCAGGTACTATCGCCCACCTACCAAAATTGTGTTTTTCCCAAGCATTAACAGCACCCTTAAAGAGAGATAGGAGCGGAGGATGGAGAGGGGAGGCGGGCACTCCAAAGCAAGTTGCAACTGCAAACTTGGTGCCTCTCTTCCCCATACCTCCCTTAAGCTCCACAGCCCTATACTACTAAACTCCTGCATTCCTTATCGGTTATCCTCTCGATTTACTCCCAACTCCCCCTTTTTTCTTTCTTTTTGTCTACTTCTTTTTCCCTTCCCCCTTCCTTTCCCCCCCCCCTACTCAGCCTTCTCCTCATACCCCCCTTGCTGGAAATCGCCCTCTTGGCTAGTCAAAAACCCCCCTGTGGAGTGACAGCTAAACTACTCACCACCCCCCCTGCTCATGCAGATTACACTGGACTACTGTCCACTGCAATACATTTCTACCCAAAAGTCTTTATTTTTCAGACGCTTAGGCCACCCCCGCATCGGAATTTCGGCTCATTGCATGATGCTCCACATTTGATCAACTCCTCTTTTACAGTGGGGGCACCAGTTTTTGTATTTTTCTATCCTGAGTATACTTTTTGTTTCGATCAATGACAAATTATTATACACAATACTTTTGGGATTGCCTGGCATCCAATGTTTACTCCGTATGTTGCTAAGCTATGGCCCTCTGGGTCATTTTTCCCCTTTTATATGTATCTGTTTTTACTTATAAAGTGGAACACAAACCATATAAAATTTCTTCAAAAAAAAATAAAGAGTGTTGTGCCCAGAGAGTTCAGCTTTATGCCTCGTACACACGATGAGAACATTGGATAAATGATCATCCGTTTTCATTGCATGCTAGTCTCATATCAAAAACCAAGGGGTTACTAAAGTTACGAAAATTCTTGTATGACAGAATACAACTTCGGAAGTGATGTAATATGTTGTAATGTATTGTAATGTATTCTTTTGTTTCCGAGCATGTGGCAGGGTCTTGGTTTTCCGATTCTTTTCAGAGGAATACTGCCCTGATTAAAACAAAAATGATACGATCTGGTATCGTAGGAGAACATTTTTTGTGCTTCTCCCTTCAGATATTGGTGGATGAACTGTGAAGATCGCCTCTCGAAAGCTGTGTTCTAATGATCAGATTATCATACGATCGCTCTGAAAGCGATTTTTGTCATCTGATTGTGTGTACTAGGCATTGGGCTGAATACAAAGGAAAATGCACATGCATCAATAAAGTCATATATGTTTATATTCCTCTTTAAAAGGAGTCTATAACCAAAACATGTCTGTCTCTTACATCAAGGGTCATCAACCCTGTCCTCAGGGCCCACTAACAGGCCAGGTTTTATGTATTACCTTGGGGAGATGCAGACTAGAATACCGCAATCACTGAGCAGCAAATTATATCACCTGTGATATATTTCAGTTATCTTGCAAACCTGGCCTGTTAGTGGGCCCTGAGGACAGGGTTGATGACCACTGTCTTACATGATAGGAAATGGATGGAAATCTTTCCAGAGCGGGAGTAAATCCTTTCATAAACACAATTGCCACTTGAATAGGTGTCCCCAATGTAAGCTTTCCCCTTTTTTTCCTGTTCCGGTGACAACTAAGATTTTAGATTTTCCATCACCAAGGCATATAGAGCTGGCGAATCATCCCAGTGAAGGAATGACATTTCTGATTTAGGGAGACCTCAGATTTTAGCTATAGCCTAGGTCAGTAATGGCGAACCTTGGCACCCCAGATGTTTTTGAAGTACATTTACCATAATGCTCAACTACACTGCAGAGCGCCTGAGCATCATGGGAAATGTAGTTCCAAAACACCTGATATGCCAAGGTTTGCCATCATTGGCCTAGGTATTTTGTCACTTATACAATTACAAATCCTCTTTAAAATTATACAGCAAAGAGAAAGTACAGCCAGGAAGACTTTGCAGCTAAATCAGATTTACTATACAATACAACTAACCCATGAAAGATTCAGTGCACACTAGACATTATAGTACATAGTGCTGTGTCCTGTGTTCTCACCTGCATCATTAAGCCATTTTTCCAAGAGAGGCTTTAACTTGCACATATTTTTAAAGCTGAGGTTCAAGGCTTCAAAGCGGGAAATAGTAGTTTGGCTAAAGTCATTTCCATAGAGTTTTCCCATAGCAAGCCCCACATCACCCTAAAGCAAAGAAGAAAAAAAATAAAGAAGCTGTTCCTTTGAACACCAATCTACCAGCAAAATATTCATAAAATAAATTTATTACATTAAAATCTATTGAAAAAACGTTTTTAATTTAAATGCTTATGGATATAATTAACTGAATATGAACAGAATAAAGTTCAATTGACCTTGCAATTTAAATCAGCCAAACACATTTTGCAATAGTTTATTTTCTTTAACCACTTTCAGACCGGACCATTTTGCTGGTAAATGACCAGAGGTCTTTTTACACTTTGGCACTGCGCTGCTTTAACTGGTAATTGCGCGGTCATGCAATGTTGTACCCAAACAAAATTTGCGTCCTTTTCTTCCCACAAATAGAGCTTTCTTTTGATGGTATTTGATTGCCTCTGCGATTTTTATTTTTTGCGATATAAACGTAAAAAGACCGCAAATTTTGAAAAAAAATGATATTTTCTACTTTTTGTTATTAGAAAAATCCAATAAACTCAATTTTAGTCATACATTTAGGCCAAAATGTATTCAGCCACATGTCTTTGGTAAAAAAAAAGTCAATAATTGTATATTTATTGGTTTGCGCAAAAGTTGTCACATCTACAAACTAAGGTACGTTTTCTGGAATTTACGCAGCTTTTAGTTTACGACTGCCTATCTCATTTCTTGAGGTGCTAAAATGGCAGGGCAGTACAAAACCCCCCCAAATGACCCCATTTTGGAAAGTAGACCCCCAAAGGAAATTGATAAGAGGCATGTTGAGCCCATTGAATATTTTATTTTTTTGCCTCAAGCGATTGAATAATGACAAAAAAAAATATTTTTTTTTTTTTTTACACAAAGTTGTCACTAAATGATATATTGCTCACACATGCTATGGGCGTATGTGAAATGACACCCCAAAATAAATTCTGCTGCTTCTCCTGAGTATGGGGATACCACATATGTGGGACTTTTTGGGAGCCTAGCCGCGTACGGGGCCCCGAAACCCAAGCACCGCCTTCAGGCTTTCTAAGGGCGTAAATTTTTGAGTTCACTTCTCACTACCTATTACAGTTTTGAAGGCCATAAAATGCCAAGATGGCACAAAACCCCCACAAATGACCCCATTTTAGAAAGTAGACACCCCAAGCTATTTGCTGAGAGGCATGTTGAGTTCATGGAATATTTTATATTTTGCCACAAGTTGCGGGAAAATTACAAACTTTTTTTTTTTTTTTTTTTTTTTAACAAAGTTGTCACTAAATGATATATTGCTCATGCATGCCATGGGCATATGTGAAATGACACCCCAAAATAAATTCTGCTGCTTCTCCTGAGTACGGGGATACCACATATGTGGGACTTTTTGGGAGCCTAGCCGCGTACGGGGCCCCGAAAACCAAGCACCGCCTTCAGGCTTTCTAAGGGCGTAATTTTTTGATTTCACTCCTCACTACCTATTACAGTTTTGAAGGCCATAAAATGCCAAGATGGCACAAAACCCCCACAAATGACCCCATTTTAGAAAGTAGACACCCCAAGCTATTTGCTGAGAGGCATGTTGAGTCCATGGAATATTTTATATTTTGCCACAAGTTGCGGGAAAATTACAAACTTTTTTTTTTTTTTTTCACAAAGTTGTCACTAAATGATATATTGCTCACGCATGCCATGGGCATATGTGAAATGACACCCCAAAATAAATTCTGCTGCTTCTCCTGAGTATGGGGATACCACATATGTGGGACTTTTTGGGAGCCTAGCCGCGTACGGGGCCCCGAAATCCAAGCACCGCCTTCAGGCTTTCTAAGGGCGTTACAGTTTTGAAGGCCATAAAATGCCAAGATGGCACAAACCCCCCCCAAATGACCCCATTTTGGAAAGTAGACACCCCTAAATTTAGGGGTACACTAGTGAGACTAGGTAATAAATGGCGGGTGCCCTGAAACTATAAAAAAATAACTAACCAACCAGCGTCACCTGTAACAGTTATATGGTGATCACTGGTGAAAGGGTTAACTAGGGGGCAATTAGGGGGCTTTATGCGGTAGTATATGGGGGTCCCTGGCGCTATAAAAAGCTGCAGCGAACCTAAATACCTACCTGCCTAACTAGCGTCACCTGTGACACTAATACAGCGATCAGAAAAACGATCGCTTATTAGGCTGGGTTCACACTGGAGCGATGCGGGAACGCCACGAATGCGCGGCGGGTTCCCGCATCGCATGCCTCCCGGCGGCAGTTCACACTGCCCTATGCGAACTGCTGGGAGTGTCAGTGAAATGTTACTGACACCCCCAGATCAGTTCGCATATCGCAGTGCGATCTGCAAACTCGGATCGCATGGTGTGAACACCCATGCGATCCGATTCTGCTGCGGGCCAAAAAAAGGGTCCCGTGCGAATTTGCGGCGGGTGCGGCGAATGGCTGAACTCGAATCGCACAGAGATCGGATGTGATTTGCACTGCAGTGCGGTGCGAATCACATCCGTTCTCATAAACCGCTGCAATGTGAACCCAGCCTTAGTGACACTGGCGACGGGGGGTGATCACGGGGTTAAACCTTTATTGGGGGGGTTAGGGGGGTACCTTAGAACTAAAGGGGGCTAACCCTAACTGCCCTAACAGTTATTAGTCACAAATGACACCCGCCGGGTGATCAGGGGGTTAAACCTTTATTAGGTAATAAATGGCGGGTGCCCTGAAACTATAAAAAAATAACTAACCAACCAGCGTCACCTGTAACAGTTATATGGTGATCACTGGTGAAAGGGTTAACTAGGGGGCAATCAGGGGGCTTTATGCGGTAGTATATGGGGGTCCCTGGCGCTATAAAAAGCTGCGCGAACCTAAATACCTACCTGCCTAACTAGCGTCACCTGTGACACTAATACGGCGATCAGAAAAATGATCGCTTATTAGGCTGGGTTCACACTGGAGCGATGCGGAAACGCCGCGAATCCGCGGCGGGTTCCCGCATCGCATGCCTCCCGGCGGCAGTTCACACTGCCCTATGCGAACTGCTGGGAGTGTCAGTGAAATGTTACTGACACCCCCCGATCAGTTCGCATATCGCAGTGCGATCTGCAAACTCGGATCGCATGGTGTGAACACCCATGCGATCCGATTCTGCTGCGGGCCAAAAAAAGGGTCCCGTGCGAATTTGCGGCGGGTGCGGCGAATGGCTGAACTCGAATCGCACAGAGATCGGATGTGATTTGCACTGCAACCCAGCCTTAGTGACACTGGCGACGGGGGGTGATCACGGGGTTAAACCTTTATTGGGGGGGTTAGGGGGGTACATTAGAACTAAAGGGGGCTAACTCTAACTGCCCTAACAGTTATTACAGTCACAAATGACACCAATGCAAAAAAAAAAAAAAAATGACATTGGTGTCACTGTGACTGGGGGGCAGGGGTAATTGGGGGGGTGATCGGGGGGTAAAGGGGGGGTGTGAGTGTGCCTGGCATGTTCTACTGTGTGTGTGAGTGTTGGTGCAACTTACTGATCCGCTCTCCTCCGTGTCGGAACGAAAAATACCGACACGGAGGAGAGAATACATCACTTCCTCTCCTGTGTTTACATTACAGGAGAGGAAGTGATGTCACCGGGGATTTCTATTCGTCGGGAGCGATCGCGAGGGGGTGGCCATGAATGAATGGCCGTCCCCTCGTCCGGGATCGCTCCCGAACGAATACCGACCGCCGCAGGCACCGGGCGGGGGCCCGCGGGAGGCAAGGGACGTACATGTATGTCCTTATGCCTGCCCGTGCCATTGTACCGACGTACATCGGCGTGCGGCGGTCGGCAACTGGTTAAAGAGCAGCCACAGCTCGGATAGAAAAAGGATTAAGGGAACTAAAAGGATTAAAATTGACTATTTTAATTTTATTTGTCACGTATTAATCGGTGTTACTGTCCTTTATTCAATATAAGTAGAAAAAAATAAAATTAAAAAAAAAACGCACATCATAGAAGATAATCTGTGAGGAAACACTTTCCAATAATAAACTGAAATACTCTATAAAAATCCAAAACTTCCTTTTGAAAAACTGAGGGAATATTTTAATTTTAGAAAGACCGAGGTGCTGGAGTAAATATATCCAATTAAAATTTATGAACAAAATCTTTCTTCCAATTGGGTGGCTGACGGCACAAGAGGTTCCACGAGGTTGCTCTGCAAGACTATAAATGAATCTCTAATTCCGGACTTGATTTTTAAGTAGTATGTAAAACAGATCAGCCACTTGGTGGTGCTAGGATCCAGATTTGCCGTCCCTGCCGGAAAGACTCCTCAGCATCCCGCGGAAAAGTTTAGGGCACCTCGAAGTTCATGTGCATATGAATGTGCGCTAAGGGGCGATGAAATTGCTGCGGAAGTTTAATACACCTTGAAGCGGTTCTGACTTAGGTAAATTGCCTGGCACTCCTAAGACGTGCAATTAGGATATTTCTTTTGAAAGGTTACGTACTTTAGAGCTGCTTTTAGGTGTATTAACCTTTAAGTCTGAAATGGTAAATTTTTGTGAGTGGGAAGCATGCAGGGCCAACTGCGCCGTACGACTGTAAAAGCAGGGTGCCTGCTGTGAAAAACACTGAGGCTTTTAAACTATAGGGCCGGGCAGAAGCTGCTGTTTTATTATGTGACATCTCCCTACACAGGAGGGCTCAGAGATCAGCTTGTTAAGTGTTTGCCCGGTCAGCATGAAGCATTTTTCACCCCATCCCCCCACCCCCACCCCCCCCACTGCGGTCACCTGAGTGAAACCAAGTTTGATGCGTCTCTGTTTAAATGTCTTTGCAAACTGTTCGAGCTCCTCCAGGTCGCTGGGCTCTTCCAGGCTTGGAGTGTCGATTCGCTTTGGTGTCGTCTGGCTCTGTGGAAGATGTTGTACAGGGGTCGCAGCTATTGTGCGCGTGGGGGTTGCTGGCTGTAAGAAAAAAAAACAAAAAAAAAAAACAGTGAATTAAAGGGATTAAAATTACGGTTTTAAAAAAAAATAAACATGTTATGCTTACCTGTTCTGTGCAATGGTTTTGCGCAGAACAACCCTGATCCTCTTGTACTGGGCCCCTCCCCCCGCCAGCATTTTGCTGAAGCACAGAGCCCTAATCAGCAGTTGCCCCCCAAATATGCGGCCTCTCGGCGGGTGAGCCTTGGCTCTAAGCGGCCACATATTTGCCTGCATTAGTGTAAATACAACTGTGCTGAAAGTGTGCGCTCCCCGGCACAGTTACCATCAGCTAGCCAGTTTGGCTCGTGCCCCCCCCCCCCCCCCCCCAAAAAAACACTCACCAGCTGCCATTGGTTATGACAGTGTTTCTCAACTCCAGTCCTCAAGGCGCCCCAACAGGTCATGTTTTCAGGCTTGCCATTATTTTGCACAGGTGATATGATCAGTTCCACTGCCTTAGTAATTACCACAGTTGTTTCATCGGAGGGAAATCCTGAAAACATGACCTGTTGGGGCGCCTCGAGGACTGCAGTTGAGAAACACTGGGTTGACATCAGCCATTTCCTGGTTTGAGTTTGGTTGAGAACACAAATGTGACAGTTAGCATTCCTGGCATGCTGGGAATTTAATGTTTTTTTGAAAGTGCCAAATCAATGGGTTTAGTTCCGCTTTAATCTTTAGGCTGCCAGTAGGTCAGCCTCTACAATTTTCTTGGTAGGTTTGCAGTTGTGCCATACTCTTTCCATTTTCGGATGATAGACAGAACAGTACTTTACCCCTGACCTGTCTGGTGTGTTCCTTAGCCTTCATGATGCTGTTTGTTCATTAAGGTTCTCTAACAAACCGATGAAGGCTTCACAGAACAGCTGTATTTATACAGAGATTAAATTACACACAGGGGGGCTCTTTGGGGGAATTGATTCCACTAGATTTTAGTTGGGGGTATCAGAGTAAAAGGGGCTGAATACAAATGCACGCCACACTTTTCACATATTTATTTGTAAAACATCTGGAAAACCATTTATCATTTTCCTTCCACCTCACAATTATGTGCCACTTTGTATTGGTCTATGACATAAAATCCCAATAAAATCCATTTATGTTTTTGGTTGCAACATAACAAAATGTGGAAAATTTCAAGGCACTGTATAGTTTCTATTCGGCAATAATATTTAATTACTATATTCCCATTTTTCTAATTCTTTCTTCTTGTGTACAAATCACCTGGAGATCCTGCCGCCAGCTTCTACTTCCTCCCTCACAGGATGGCAAGGTTACTTCATGTTTTCTGATTTTCTATCCATACGACGTCTCTGCATTATAAGTGTAAAGGGATTGCCATACGTCCATACAGCATCCTGCAACACTCGAGGAGTCTGCCATGCTTCCCAGCCCTAGCTGGAGGCTGACAGCAGCTCCTGGAAGAAGTTTGCACATGGCTGTACACAGGGTGTATCAAGGGATTTCCATCATTCCTTTATTCCCACCTGCAGCCTGAGGACACTTGTTTTTGTCTTCAAGGGGCTAAAAGAGTTCCCGGGGTGTGTGTTGTTGGGTCACTGTGACCACAGCCAGGGGAGAAGAGCAGACAGAGCAGTCATGTGACTGCTCAGAAAATGACCTGATACGTTGCACAATTTCACACAGGTGCCAAGGGGGCGGTAAATGCGAACATTGCAGCTGGACAGTGTGGCGCACACATAACGCAGCCTTGGCAAATTTAACACAGCCTATCAAACTCACCCTCTGATGTCAATGGGGCCACACTGCAACCACCAGTCGGCTGTTACATGTGGGAGAACGCATACAAATAATAGGCATAGTATTTCACACAGAAATGGATTCATGCAGGTTGTAACACCGTGTTGGAACTTTGGAATGTTAATGAGAAACTGCATAGGAAGGGACGGACCTGTGAGGTGAGGGTGATGCTTGGTTGAGACTGCAGGAGGTTGGCTTGGCTTTGCTGAGGTAGCTGTGTTAAGAGATTCTGTGCCTGCAGAAGGCCTGTGGAGAAAGAAAAAAAAAAAGTGTATAGGGTGATGCACTATGCCCTTAATCACAACTACAAGAGACAATTGGATTTAGTCTCAGAGACATCACTGAGAATGCAATCTATTCATTCACCGGACATCACTGAGAATGCAGCCTATCCATTCACTAGAGACCGGTGACATCACTAAGAATGCAGCCTATCCATTCACTAGAGACCGGTGACATCACTGAGAATGCAGCCTATCCATTCACTAGAGACCGGTGACATCACTGAGAATGCAGCCTATCCATTCACTAGAGACCGGTGACATCACTGAGAATGCAGCCTATCCATTCACTAGAGACCAGTGACATCACTGAGAATGCAGCCTATATATTCACATCAATGAGAACACAGCCTATCCTAGGGCTGGGGAAAGAAAATCGACTTGAATCTTGAATTGAGTTGAGAGGTCAAATCGATTAAAATTTTCAGCAAATCGAGTTTTTAGGCAAGGCTGCGGCTTCGGCCTAGTCCGCCAGGCCGGAAGCTGCGAACTAGTCCGAAGCCACGGCCTCGCCTGAAAACTCCTGCCCGCAGCTCCTCAGGACTGGCGCGATGTCCATCAAAAAAAAAAAAAAATTGATTCCAATTGTGAATCGAGTTTTAAAAAAGAAAAATCTTTAAAAAATTTTTTTTTTTGGGAGAAAAACCGCCCAGCTCTAGCCTATCCATTCACTAGGGACCGGTGCCATCACTGAGAATGCAGCCTATAAATTCACTAGAGACCGGTGACATCACGGAGATTGCAGCCTATCCATTCACTAGAGACAGGCTGCATTCTCAGTGATGTCACCGATCCCTTCACTAGAGACCAGAGACATCACGAGAATGGAGCCAATCAATTGACTAAAGACCGGTTGCATCAATGAGAACACCGCCTATCCATTCACTAGGGACCGGTGACATCACTGGGAATGCAGCTTATCCATTCACTAGAAACCGGTAACATCACTGGGAATTCAGCCTATCCATTCACTAGAAACCGGTGACATCACTGAGAATTCAGCCTATCCAGTCACTAGAGACCGGTAACTTCACTGGGAATGCAGCCTATCTATTCTCTAGAGACCAGAGACATTACCGGGAAGGCAGTCAACCTTTTCACTAGAGACCAGTGACAGAGTGAAAAACATGAGACTGTGAAAGAATTTACCTTGTTGCCCCTGCGGCGTCTGTGAGATGATGAATTGCGCTTGCGGCAGGCTGGTTGTCGGATGCACTAATACAAACTGCTGCAGGTTAAGATTTTGCTGCTGAAGTTGCTGTAACTGCTGCAGGTCCTAGAGGCAGAAACATGTAGTTACACAAAGAGCCGCCCACACCTTGACCCAGAACATGACCATTCAGCAGCCGCACCCACCTGTGCAATCTGTATTGGCTGGGACAGGGGGATCTGTGTCATCGGAGTAGCAGCAGAGGCCGAGATGGTTGCTCCAGCCGCGCTGTGCTGCTGGCTTGCGGAGTGTTGCACTGCAGCGGCCAGCAACTGTGCCTGTGCCTGCTGTAGCAACAACTGTTGCTGAGCCGGCGTCAGTGTTAACTGCAAGAAAAAGAAAACAAAAGAAAGAAAGACGGTCAATTCACCACTGCTAGAAGACATTAGAAACACTCATATATACCGCTGCATTTTATATATGTTAATGGCTCTGAATCTGCAAACTGATAATTGCAAACAGTGATTTGTGACTACAGCTGCAATTTCAGTTTTCATTGGAGTGAACGAAAAATAATGGTCACTTTTTTTTTTTTTTACAAAAGAAAATAAAAAAGGGATACTTCTCTTGGTGTGTTAGCTATGTGAATTGAATCTATTTCATTAAAAATAGACCTGAAGAGCAGGAGAGATCAGATTACAGACATGTGTTTTTTTATTTTTCAAAGAAACATTTAATACAAACAGTTTAGACAAATCGCAGCTCAACTTCCCGGCTGCTCATGTGAATCGTAACTTTGTTTAGAACAGTTAAAAGCTTATTTAAGTTATTATGGCTTTCTAGGTCCCCCGATTTATTCTTACTTCCTGTCCCAGAAGCCACCTAAGGCAGTGGTCTCCAAACTGACACCAAAGATGGGGCACCATTCCTCCCACTGACACCAACGGTGGGCCACCATTCCTCCCACCGACACCAACGGTGGAGCACTAAACCTCCCACTGATACCAATGGTGGGGCACTATTCCTCCCACTGATACCAATGGTGGGGCACTATTCCTCCCACTGATACCAACGGTGGAGCACTAAACCTCCCACTGATACCAATGGTGGGGCACTATTCCTCCCACTGATACCAATGGTGGGGCACTATTCCTCCCACTGATACCAATGGTGGGGCACTATTCCTCCCACTGATACCAATGGTGGGGCACTATTCCTCCCACTGATACCAATGGTGGGGCACTATTCCTCCCACTGATACCAATGGTGGGGCACTATTCCTCCCACTGATAGCAATGGTGGGGCACTATTCCTCCCACTGATAGCAATGGTGGGGCACTATTCCTCCCACTGATAGCAATGGTGGGGCACTATTCCTCCCACTGATAGCAATGGTGGGGCACTATTCCTCCCACTGATACCAATGGTGGGGCACTATTCCTCCCACTGATACCAATGGTGGGGCACTATTCCTTCCACTGATACCAATGGTGGGGCACTATTCCTCCCACTGATACCAACGGTGGAGCACTAAACCTCCCACTGATACCAATGGTGGGGCACTATTCCTCCCACTGATACCAATGGTGGGGCACTATTCCTCCCACTGATACCAATGGTGGGGCACTATTCCTCCCACTGATACCAATGGTGGAGCACTAAACCTCCCACTGATACCAATGGTGGGGCACTATTCCTCCCACTGATACCAATGGTGGGGCACTATTCCTCCCACTGATAGCAATGGTGGGGCACTATTCCTCCCACTGATACCAATGGTGGGGCACTATTCCTTCCTCTGACAAACTATGGGGCACTATTCCTCCCACCGACACCAACGGTGGGGCACCATTCCTCCCACCGACACCAACGGTGGAGCACTAAACCTCCCACTGATACCAATGGTGGGGCACTATTCCTCCCACTGATACCAATGGTGGGGCACTATTCCTCCCACTGATACCAATGATGGGGCACTATTCCTCCCACTGATACCAATGGTGGGGCACTATTCCTCCCACTGATACCAATGGTGGGGCACTATTCCTCCCACTGATACCAATGGTGGGGCACTATTCCTCCCACTGATACCAATGGTGGGGCACTATTCCTCCCACTGATACCAATGATGGGGCACTATTCCTCCCACTGATACCAATGATGGGGCACTATTCCTCCCACTGATACCAATGGTGGGGCACTATTCCTCCCACTGATACCAATGGTGGGGCACTATTCCTCCCACTGATACCAATGGTGGGGCACTATTCCTCCCACTGATACCAATGGTGGGGCACTATTCCTCCCACTGATACCAATGGTGGGGCACTATTCCTCCCACTGATACCAATGGTGGGGCACTATTCCTCCCACTGATACCAATGGTGGAGCACTAAACCTCCCACTGATACCAATGGTGGGGCACTATTCCTCCCACTGATACCAATGGTGGGGCACTATTCCTCCCACTGATAGCAATGGTGGGGCACTATTCCTCCCACTGATACCAATGGTGGGGCACTATTCCTTCCTCTGACAAACTATGGGGCACTATTCCTCCCACCGACACCAACGGTGGGGCACCATTCCTCCCACCGACACCAACGGTGGAGCACTAAACCTCCCACTGATACCAATGGTGGGGCACTATTCCTCCCACTGATACCAATGGTGGGGCACTATTCCTCCCACTGATACCAATGATGGGGCACTATTCCTCCCACTGATACCAATGGTGGGGCACTATTCCTCCCACTGATACCAATGGTGGGGCACTATTCCTCCCACTGATACCAATGGTGGGGCACTATTCCTCCCACTGATACCAATGGTGGGGCACTATTCCTCCCACTGATACCAATGATGGGGCACTATTCCTCCCACTGATACCAATGATGGGGCACTATTCCTCCCACTGATACCAATGGTGGGGCACTATTCCTCCCACTGATACCAATGGTGGGGCACTATTCCTCCCACTGATACCAATGGTGGGGCACTATTCCTCCCACTGATACCAATGGTGGGGCACTATTCCTCCCACTGATACCAATGGTGGGGCACTATTCCTCCCACTGATACCAATGGTGGGGCACTATTCCTTCCTCTGACAAACTATGGGGCACTATTCCTCCCACCGACACCAACGGTGGGGCACCATTCCTCCCACCGACACCAACGGTGGGGCACTATTCCTCCCACCGACACCAACGGTGGGGCACCATTCCTCCCACCGACACCAACGGTGGGGCACCATTCCTCCCACCGACACCAACGGTGGGGCACTAAACCTCCCACCGATACCAATGGTGGGGCACTATTCCTCCCACCGATACCAATGGTGGGGCACTATTCCTCCCACCGATACCAATGGTGGGGCACTATTCCTCCCACCGATACCAATGGTGGGGCACTATTCCTCCCACTGATACCAATGGTGGGGCACTATTCCTCCCACTGATACCAATGGTGGGGCACTATTCCTCCCACTGATACCAATGGTGCGGCACTATTCCTCCCACTGATACCAATGGTGCGGCACTATTCCTTCCTCTGACAAACTATGGGGCACTATTCCTCCCACCGACACCAACGGTGGGGCACCATTCCTCCCACCGACACCAACGGTGGGGCACCATTCCTCCCACCGACACCAACGGTGGGGCACCATTCCTCCCACCGACACCAACGGTGGGGCACTAAACCTCCCACCGACACCAACGGTGGGGCACTAAACCTCCCACCGACACCAACGGTGGGGCACTAAACCTCCCACCGACACCAACGGTGGGGCACTAAACCTCCCACTGATACCAATGGTGGGGCACTATTCCTCCCACTGATACCAATGGTGGGGCACTATTCCTCCCACTGATACCAATGGTGCGGCACTATTCCTCCCACTGATACCAATGGTGCGGCACGATTCCTTCCTCTGACAAACTATGGGGCACTATTCCTCCCACTGACACCAATGGCACTATTCCTGCCACTGACACCAATTATGGGGCACTATTGCTCCCACTGACACCAATTATGGGGCACTATTGCTCCCACTGACGCCAATTATGGGGCACTATTGCTCCCACTGACACCATGTAATTGTGTAATTTGTTTACTGTCCACAGTCCGGCACCCCCTAAAATATGAAGGACAATAAACTAGCCTTTTGTTTAAAAAGTTGAGACCCCTGCCCTAAGAAATTAAACTAAACATCCCCAGCGAGAGGAAATCCCAACAAAGACAGCAGTTATCAGGACAGGGAAAAATAGTGGTCAGCAGAACAGTTGTCTCTATCAAGCTTATGGAAGCCAGGAAACTAGCATTTTCAGAAGAATAAGAACCAGAAGCCCACGTATTTACACTGCGCTGTGATCGGAGTGTTCTCAGGATTTTCTGCACTGACATGGATTGGAATTTGCTGTAATTGAAGTGCCACTGAGCTAAGACAGGCACAGTGTAAGAAATATAGAGAGCGTCATCTTCCTAATCCGTTGATTGGGGCAGACCCTGGAGAGGTGGCGCCAGCCGCTGACCTCGTGCCAGCTCCAAGAGTTAATTGTTTTATGGATGAGAAGACAACCGCTGATTAATGCAAAGTGCTGCATGGCCCGATTGGCTATTCTAACCATGCATGAAGGAGCACCAGATCACTCCTGGAAGTGTGCGGCTCATTAAATTTCTACACGCACAGAAGATTTACAGAAATGCTGACAACCTGTTGCCAGTGATGTCACTGCCGCAGTAACCATTCCAGTATTAAACAGCCAAGACTATATACAGGTCTTCTGGGATGGGAAAATGATAGCCTACATCAGCAAGCAAAAAACAAAACAACAAAAAAAACAGAAAAACAAAACAAACAAACAAAAACATTCCAATATTTAAATATTCTCCAAAAGCATGAAACAAGCTTTAAAACAGGCCTCCACTAACCTCTGTAGCTGCAGGTGCTGTGCAGTAACTCATCCTCAAAGTTCACATCAGAAAGCCCCTTCCCTTTCATTTTCTCCCAATAGTTATTCAGCTCCCCACTCTCAGCAGCAGCCTGCCAGCGTTCTACTCTCGAATGCAAAGACAGAGCGGGGGGCAAAGGAATAGGGGGGGGAAGGCCAGACTTGAAAAACTTAATTGCTTCTATTGTGATCTTCGAGGATTAATTACTTACTACACAGTGACTGTAGCT
This sequence comes from Lithobates pipiens, assembly GCF_037356315.1. Taxonomy (NCBI): domain Eukaryota; kingdom Metazoa; phylum Chordata; class Amphibia; order Anura; family Ranidae; genus Lithobates; species Lithobates pipiens. Next base: position 37,910,795 of record NW_027507748.1, on the reverse strand, counting down.
ACAGAGGTCATGAGAACAGCCAAAGGTTTACTTCAAACTCCTAGTGCCCAACCTCAGGGTGGAGTGTGGGTAAGGTGGAGTGTGGGTAAGGTGGAGTGTGGGTAAGGTGGAGTGTGGGTAAGGTGTAGTGTGATTAACGTGGAGTGTGGGCAAGGTGGAGTGTGAGTAACGTGGAGTGTGAGTAACGTGGAGTGTGAGTAACGTGGAGTGTGAGTAACGTGGAGTGTGAGTAACGTGGAGTGTGAGTAACGTGGAGTGTGAGTAACGTGGAGTGTGAGTAACGTGGAGTGTGAGTAACGTGGAGTGTGAGTAACGTGGAGTGTGAGTAACGTGGAGTGTGAGTAACGTGGAGTGTGAGTAACGTGGAGCATGGTGTGACTGGCAGTAAACACACAGCATCCAAGTTTGCAATAGCAATATACTGTATATTGTAGGAAGGTCCAACACAACACAACTAGGCCTGGCAAGAAGGTGCGACCGCCTGGAGCCACTTACAAACTTTAACACAGGTCTGTAGACTTGAAAGATGAAAGATAGTACTTGCAATAAGGAGCAGAATGCAGCCTGGCCAATCCACAACCAAAAAGGGGAGGCTTTTTGAGCATAGATGTAGCCCCTGCACTGTCCCTACTCCTCCAAAACCTCTCCCTACCTCTAAGTACTGTCCCTGTCAGACGAGGAGCCTTTGCCTACACTAGCCACTTACATAAAGCATGCCAAACCCAGGAGCCAGAGTCTTAAAGTGGTTGTAAACCCTTTTTAAAAAATCCTGCAAAAAAAAAATCCTGCAAGACAAAGACATAATGAGCTAGTATGTGTAGCATACTAGCTCATTATGAATAACTTACCTGAGAGCGAAGCCCCCGAAACGGTCCTCCGTCTTCCTCTTCGCCGATGCCATGGATCCCGGAGCGACTTCCGGGTCTCGTTGCTCCGGTGCTGTGATTCGCCGGAACCACAATAACGTCACTCCCGCGCATGCGCACGGGAGCCGACGGTCGCAGCATATCGCCATGATCTGCGGCCTGCCCCAGTGTGCCTGCACGCCGCTGTCTACGGCGCATGCACCATAGACAGCGGTGGCTGTCTTCGGGCAATTATCTCCTAAACCGTATAGGTTTAGATATTTCTTGGACCTACAGGTAAGCCTTAATCTAGGCTTACCTGTAGGTCAAAGTTGGTTGTAAGGGTTTACAACCACTTTAAATAGACTCTGCCTGATCCAAGATGGCCGTTGGAGTCACATGGGGTACCATCGTCCAATCAGACTCATCCAGTGCCTGCAGGAAGTCAGAGGAACCATGTTCCTCATAGCTTCCTTCCCGTCCTGCAATGCTGCTTCGGTCGAGTGCCATCTGAAGTGTGGGAGTACAGACTGCACCTGCCTATAGGACCAGTGATGGTGAACCTTGGCACCCCAGATGTTTTGGAACTACATTTCCCATAATGCTCATGCACTCTGCAGTGTAGTTGAGCATCATGGGAAATGTAGTTCCAAAACATCTGGGGTGCCAAGGTTCTCCATCACTGCTATAGGACGACTACACAGGGCCTTTTGTACTGCGTACAACCAGTAGTCAATGTTCTCAAATACCTCGCTGCATGGGAGGTCAATAGTGGAAAATATGAAGAATGACCAAATGATTCGGCAAAATGATTTCACACATTACTTTTTTTTTTACCATTCTTGCTCTTCTCTTTTTATGTATTTTCTTTCTGACCCTTTATAATAGATCTTGCTGAGAAGAATACATGGGATGGGGGTGTAGGGAGCACATTGATTTGTGAAGGGATTTCCAATTTTAGGGATCTCTGGCAGTCTCATTTTACACTACCCAGTCTGTCTTTTGCAGCAACTACACCAGTAGCTTGCCCTGCAGCACTCCTACTTGCTCGGGCCATCAATACTAGCATGCCCACAATCACCAACCATTGACTTCAGTATATCTGACAGTTTTCTTTAGCATTGCATATACTGAATGCTATATTCAGCCTGCACTCAATGCCACCTACAACTACTAAGTCAGCCATCACTGCACTTTTCAGGTTGCTCATATAAATGAAATGTTTACAGTCAGCACTTTCTAGTGCTGCCTCTGCTATATCATCAGTTCATTATGTCACTTGTCAGTAACAATGATGTATTCTAAAGCCCCATACACACCATCAGATTTTCTGATGATTTTTTTTCCTTCAGATTTACCAAAACCGTGTAGTGCAAGGACCTGCCTGATTGCATACACATTGAAACTCCTAAGGGTTAACCCCATATTATATGGTTTTGGGAAATCTGATGGTGTGTATGGGGCTTTATCAACACTTCCGGACAGCCCACGCTGCTCCGTCCTCCTCTCTCCCGGGCCACCAAGGTGTCCTGATGCTGCCACCGATGCCTTCTGGGCCCTGTAGGTGAAGGCAAGAACAGGTCGAGCATACTCATCGCCATCACTGATAATGTGCACACACTTTACCGCACACAGCGGCAGGTGTTAGGACTTTCACAGACAGCAGCCAGACACCTTGGTGACATTACAGGTCCTGTTACAGAAAGCCTTTTTACTCCTAAAAAAAAAAAAAAAAAAAAAAAAAAAAAAAAAAAGAGTAAATCTGGCCATAGATGGATTGAAATTCGGTCGGTTCAGCAGGGAAGTGGATCGTATTGGATGTGAGCAGCCTGAAAAATGTTACTTGACTATAGTGTCTCCCTAAAGCATGGTTGCTCAACCTGTGGCCCTCCAGTTGTTGTGGAACTACAAATCCCATCATGCCTCTGCCTCTGTCAGTCATGCTTGTAACTGTAAGAAGCTTGCAATGTCTCATGGGACTTGTAGTTCAGCAACAGCTGGAAGGCCACAGGTTGGGCACCCATGCATATTAGTAAACCGAGCACCCAATCGAAGGCCATTTGTCCCAGACAACTTTTTAAATAGGTTTCTCTAAACAGCTTTCACCCCCATGTCCTAAAGTAGTTGGTTGTAAAGGTATATTTTTTTAATTAAAATGATAGACGTGGCATACTTACCTGCTCTGTGCAATGGCACCTCCTCTTCTGGGGTCCCCCGCCGTCTTGTGACTTCTATCAGTGTCTGGTTAAAGCTTGTAGGAGGAGTTTTCATTCTCCCACGACTGTCCTATGGAGGATGCTGGACCCCTGACCCTCTGTCTGGATGGTGCCGATTGGCCCCTGTGCTGATCATATGCACCCTCCCAAAAAAAAAAAAACAACAACAACTCTCTAGCAATGCACACTAAACTGAGCATGTGTAGCTTGTCCCCTAGCCTCTTTACTATGCAGAGATGGTCTGGGGACTCTGGAAGGAGGGGAGGATCAGAGAAGACAGGATCAAAAAGCTTTTTTTTTTTTTTCACAATGCAGAGGATTAACCCCTTAGGTTCCACAGTGAGTATACTGCATGTACAGGCTGATTTTACTGCTGTGGGTTTAGTAACACTTTAAGGCTGCCATATGCTTAGATTTCTCTTGTTCAGGCCTGCAACTCAAATTTCAGCCACTTCCGCAGATATCGGCTGAAATTGAAAGCGGAGCTCCG
>NW_027507748.1:37824744-37902244 GCF_037356315.1 Lithobates pipiens | reverse complement strand
TGATCTGAACAGCAACCCCATGTACTGCTGCCATCTTGGATCTCACAGGAACTCCCACCACTGGATTATTAGTGTATCCAGACTTCCCCGGTCTGAAGAGGGCAGCAAGGCGAGGCATGTCCATTAAAGCCAAGATGAGAAGATAAGACACCGGTTATCTCCGGGGCCCATTCCAAGCACAGGAGATTTTGTGTATTTTGCCATCAGACTGGTGAGATTTCCCCAACCCAACAAAAAATGTATCAGTGCCGACTACCTGCTGCATCACAAAGCTTTCCTTCAGGGGATTCTCCATCTTCCAGAATTAGGGCTGGGCTCATGCCTTTGTCTACATCAGCCTTTCTCAACCTTTTCAACACAGAGGAACCCTTGAAATAGTTCTCCAGTCTCGGGGAACCCCTACTAAAAATTTGAAATCTACAACTCATGATACGTTAGTGTGATGGTCAGTGGGAAGAATGGTCCTTACACTTGTGGTCATTGGGAAGAATTACCTCCTTACAGAGAGCTAAAAAGATCAATGGTGTCAGAGGGAACTTATCTGAGAAGCAGAAATGGCCCAATGCTGAAGGAACCCCTAGCAACCCTAGGGTTGCACGGAACCCTGGTTGAGAATCACTGGTCTACATGTTTAGGGCATGGGTCAACAAAAGAAAAATGCGTACAGATGTGAATGGGTTGTAAAAAAAACACCTGTCAGAGCTTGCAAAGTTTTTTGGGGCATCTCAGTGTCATCTTCTCTAAGGATGCACGTGAAACGGTTTCTGCCGATGGAGGAGGAACAGGGGCTCTGGTCAAACATCTTGGTGGCTAGCCTATCTTGCACAGAAACAACAGAAATGACCTGGGCCGGATCACAGTCTGCAGGAACCTTGGGGCCATCGGTTAGAATTACATATAAAAAAATCGACAAGATCACTTTGATTACACTGATGCAACAGAATGTCATTTAGATAAGGCCAAGTCACCATGTCTTCTATGTGGTCTGGTGACAATAGAGAAGACAGGAAGACAGGACTAGCGTGGAAGAACAAATCCCTCCACCTCTCTCTTGTCCCTTTACTCTCTTCCCTCAATGATGCTCCCTGCTGCTCTCTGCAGCTCCATGCAGGGAGATCGCTGACATTATCAGCTCCTGCTGTATAATAATGTCTGTGTCCCTGTCCTTTCCCCAGGCTGCCAGTAATGCTCCAACTTCAGTGTACCTCTGAAGAACACAACTGAGACTCAAAATACTACCTAGGTGACTAACAACCAATCAGATTCCCCCACAAATTCCAATCTGCAACCTGAAAAACTGGTACTTGATTGGCTTATGGGTGCTTCAGTGGACAATCAGAGATTGACCATCTCCTGGTACCGTGTCCACAATCTCTGACCATCTCCTGTACCATGGCCACAGAGATTGTGGCCATGGTACAGGTGATGGTCACAGATTGCGGACAGGGTACAGGAGATGGTCACAGATTGCGGACACGGTACAGGAGATGGTCACAGATTGCGGACATGGTACAGGAGATGGTCACAGATTGCGGACATGGTACAGGAGATGGTCACAGGTTGCGTACATGGTACAGGAGATGGTCACAGATTGTGGACATGGTACAGGAGATGGTCACAGATTGCGGACATGGTACAGGAGATGGTCACAGATTGCGGACATGGTACAGGAGATGGTCACAGATTGCGGACATGGTACAGGAGATGGTCACAGATTGCGGACATGGTACGGGAGATGGTCACAGATTGCGGACATGGTACAGGAGATGGTCACAGATTGCGGACATGGTACAGGAGATGGTCACAGATTGCGGACATGGTACGGGAGATGGTCACAGATTGCGGACATGGTACAGGAGATGGTCACAGATTGTGGCCATGGTACAGGAGATGGTCACAGGTTGTGGACATGGTACAGGAGATGGTCACAGGTTGTGGACATGGTACAGGAGATGGTCACAGGTTGTGGACATGGTACAGGAGATGGTCACAGAAGTTACATCTAAAAGCTTGCAAAGACATATTGCAGCACCCAGATTTCTTTCCAGGCAGGTTGCCTTTAAATCAAAAGAAGGGACTCCAGTAGCTCTAACAATACCATTGGCTCTTTCTCTATTTTACATTCGGTGGCTCTATAGGGCCACTCAAGCCTTATAAATCCTCTGAAGAATGTGCCAAACACTTCTAATACAACTACTCAAAACAAATCCGTCCGTCTGCTTCAACACATCTTTTAAAGAGCCTTTTAAACCTTTTTAAAGCATGTATACTAACTATTTTCACCGGATGAGACAACTGGTACCATTCACAAATGTTACTTTCCGCAGCAGCAGATTGTAAACCAACGCATTTCACACATTTGGCACCGTGTGCTCAGCAGATGATAGAAACGTCTGGGAGATTTAATTATTTCAAGCAACAATCTGGGGGACGGAAGAGCTTTCTGTCTTAAAAAAAGGGGGGGGGGGGAGAAAACTGAACTTCAAACTATTTTTCTAAGCAATGGGGCACAAAAAAAAAAAAAAAAAAAAAAAGAGAAAACGTGGAGCATAATTAAATAAATATATATATATATATATATATATATATATATGTTGGATGTGAGCTTGTGTATGCTCCATCGGACATTTGAGAGCAGGTTCTCAAATTTTCCGACAAGACTTGTCGTCGGATATTCAGAGCGTGTGTACATAAGTCCGACGCACAAAAGTCCACGCATGCTCGGAATCAAGCAAAAGAGCCGCACTGGCTATTGAACTTCATTTTTCCTCGGCTCGTCGCACGTGTTGTACGTCACCGCGTTCTTGACGTTCGGCATTTCCGACAACATTTGTGTGACCGTGTGTATGCAAGGCAAGTTTGAGCAAACATCTGCGGGGAAAAAAAATCTGCAGTTTCCTTGTTGGAAATTCCGATAGTCTGTACGCGGCATAAGGGCTCGTTTAGACCTGCTTTGAAATCTTGGATACCATGGACACCAGTTAACAAGCTTAGCCATAGAAGATGTGTTATAGACACATTTTGCACACATTGCATATGCCTTAAGGTAAAAAAAAAAAAACCCTTCTGTTACCCCCCCCCCCCCCCATACTTACCTGAGCCCATTCTCAATCCATACATGAAAGCAGCAGTTCTCTCCTCTTCTCCCCGCTCTCACAGGGTGTGCTGAAATCAGCAGGTGCCATTGGTTCCCGCTGTTCTCAATCAAATTATGTGACGAAGGAGCGGGGGATGGGGCCGAGCCACACTGTCTGTGCCAATAGATGCAGACAGGGCTGCTCGGAAGCGAGCCTGCCCAAGTGCCCCCAAAGAAAATGCCTTTCTTATGGGGGCCACATGCCGAAGAGGAGTAGCCGGGAGCCTCAGGAGAGGAGGAGAATAGGGGCCGCTCTGTGCAAACCATTGCACAGAGCAGGTAAGTATACCATGTTTCTAAAAGCTTTACAATCACTTTAAAAGGAGGAGAGCAATACAGTGTTGCCAACCAGACTGAAATTTACTGACACCCACAATTTACTGGCACAGCCAAGTTTTTACTGGCATTTCCAAAGGTTACAAAATTACAGTTTTAAGTGTAAATTTCCATATTTAGGCTACAAACAAGTACAATTTGTAATTAGCAATGTGATTTAAGGTAGATATTAAAAGGCAAACCATAATTATTAATTACATTTTCAAAATAGTAAGTAGCTCAGGGCCAGGACAAGAAATTAGAATGGGTGGCACGCACACACACACACACACACACACACACGACAGTGACACTGACAGCAGTGTGCAAGCAGCACAGATGATGCCACCTCACCGACACAACACATCCTCTCCTGAGTCACAGTGACAGACTCTCTCCATGCCAGGTGGTCCCTTCAGTGCATACAGCACTGACAGTCCCGCTCCTTGTCTGTCTTGCTCCCATCCCACAGATCTGCACGCTCGGCTCCCTTGCACCATGACGTCACACAACACGCTCAGGCACTGCCTCCGCCAGACCTGCCCCCACTGGCACCGTCCGAACACACTGTAGCAGGCACTCGGATGGTCTCCGCCAGCTCCAGGCCAGAACTGCGCATGCACAGTTCTGAGCCAATCGTCATTTTTCTTTTACTGGCAACCTTTTCCTGTCAGTGGCATTTACTGGCAAGGAGAAAAGTGCCCGTTTTTTTTACTGACTGCCAGTAATACTGATGGTTGGCAACACTGGAGCAATACGAAACTTGAATGAGTCCAGTAAAAGTTTATTTTTCATGACAGGCGGTCAAAAACCAAAAATGCATTTCAAGGCTTTACAACTCCCCCTTCATCAGTTTTCAGCCTGGTGACTCGAATCATTATCACTTATTAAACCTACAAACCCTTGACGCTTTTCACTCTGCACTGGACCTACTGTTGTTCAGTATTATTTTGAATCGCTGCCAGCATTCAAGCCCTGATGATCCACCGAAACGCGTTGAATTTTGACTTCTTCTCACGACAAATACATTCTTAAAGGGGTTGTAAAGCTTTGTTTTTTTATTTTCTAAATAGGTTCCTTTAAGTTAGTGCATTGTTGGTTCACTTACCTTTTCCTTCAATTTCCCTTTTAAATTCTGAATTTCTCACTTCCTGTTTCTCCTCAGTAAACTTCACACCATCATCCGAGCGGTGTTTAGTCAGACAGAACAGCTTACTGAGGAGGAACAGGAAGTGAGAAATTCAGACAAAGAAAAAGAAATAAAAATTTAGAAGGGAAAAGGTAAGTGAACCAACAATGCACTATCTTAAAGGAACCTATTTAGAAAATAAAAAACAACCCCTTTAAGGTATTCCTGGCATGCAAGTCTTTTTGAGGGATAGGTTACACTTGACCAATCAAGAGAGGACAATGGCAGAACACCAGTTCACAGCCAGTAAAGAATTTCAAGCTCTGTTCCAGAAAGTAAACCAATGTACTTAAAAAGTACAGGGAACCAATCACAGTGACTCAAACTTAGGCGTGGGCACAATGTTGGCAAACTGAGCTGGCTTCAATCAGACCGACAGTACATTCCAGCGTGCTTACCCCCGTGATCTGTCCTCCGGCTACCATGAGCTGTGTCTGGGGTATGGCCGCCTGTAGTGAGGGCTGCTGGGAAGGCTGGACTGGCTGCGGAGGCTCCCCAGGTTCTTCTTTAAATTTAGTCTACAACAGAGAATCCTTATAATTACTACATAATAAACTAATTGCTATTTAATAACACACAAACAGCATGTTCATCCAACCCGCTAAATGTACATATAGGAATGACTTGTGTATTCAGCCACTTTTATGATTAACACACTAGAAGGTGACACCGCCGTTCAGACACTGCAGCTTCCTGTGTCACCCCCCCCTCCCCTCCCCCTTTCCTCCAGCCTCATTACTAGACTGAAAGAGCATTACTCTCTCCCATCCAGAGTGCTTTCCTAAACATTTTCCCTTCTAACCCCAAGAACCTGAAACATGTTGACAGCAGGTGCAGTGTGTGTCGATTAGCACAATACCTTTCCACATCTCTCCTAGTCCCCTTTATACATCGCCTGTCCTTCTCTACTGCCACATTGGTGGTCAGCGGTCACCAACATCATCTGCAGGGTTACCAACCAAGCCACCTGTAGTAGCCAGAAATAGGTAGTGGGAATGGGTATGTCACTGGTACATACCCAGGTAAAGGATAATGAAGACAACTCCTTTATCACAGCATTCACATAGCCAAATACTTTACAGAGTATACATAACCATTTACAACAGTCCCTATTCCAAGCAGGAGCTCACAATCATAACTGTTGATCAGGCTTTTTCTAGCACTTTTTTTTTATCACTAGTTTAAAAGGAGAAGTCCAGCCTGAGCTCGTCTGGCTGGGCTTCTCCTATGGGTCTCACAGGGGTGCAATTTGTTTTGCACTCCTGTGACCAGTTTGCAGCAGAAAGCGGTCTGAAGCCTGCTCTCTTCTGACGTCACAGGAATAAGTCCAGGCGCCGCGTCATCCCGACAATGGAAGTCGGGATCAGCCAGATGCCTGGACTGACACCCCGCTCAGCCTCTCAGTGAGCTGCTGAGAGCCAGAGACCTCTCCCCTTCACAGCTCAGCGTTCCAGTGAGGGTGGAGGAGCACAGCGGAGAGCTACTGATTGACAGGCAGCAGCTCTCTGCTCGGGAAGCTGAGAAAACCGAGCCATCGGTGATGTTCAATCGCTCGGCTCTGAATGTGTAGAGGCGCCGGGGGGACAGATGCAGCACCGGAATGTTGCTGCATTCACTTTAGGCAAGTATGATGGGGGGGGCCCAAATACTTCTCATTTAAATCATTTTCATGTGAACGCTAGAGCACAATTTTTTACAACTCTCATGTAACTGTCAAATTGCTTTTTGATACAATAAAGAATTTTAATTTAAAATCTTTGAATAATTTGGCTGCTAAAAACCCCCCACAAGGGAACCTCTCCATTATATAAATGCTCCGGGGTGTGCAGCACCACCAGCTCACATATATGTGATTTTCTATTCTCTTTTAAATCAGTATCTTTTGCTAGAAAATTACTTATACCCCCCCCCACACCACACACACACGTATGTATTTATGTACGTGTGTGTGTGTACGTGTGTGTGTGTACGTGTGTGTGTGTGTACGTGCGTGTGTGTGTGTGTGTACGTGCGTGTGTGTGTGTGTGTACGTGCGTGTGTGTGTGTGTACGTGCGTGTGTGTGTGTGTACGTGTGTGTGTGTGTACGTACGTACGTGTGTGTGTACGTACGTACGTGTGTGTGTGTGTGTACGTACGTGTGTGTGTGTGTGTGTGTATACGTACGTGTGTGTGTGTGTGTGTATACGTACGTGTGTGTGTGTGTGTACGTACGTGTGTGTGTACGTACGTGTGTGTGTGTGTGTGTGTGTGTACGTACGTGTGTGTGTGTGTACGTACGTGTGTGTGTGTGTGTGTGTGTGTGTGTATACGTACGTGTGTGTGTGTGTGTGTGTACGTGTGTACGTGTGTGTGTACGTGTGTACGTGTGTGTGTACGTGTGTGTGTGTACGTACGTGTGTGTGTGTACGTACGTGTGTGTGTGTACGTACGTGTGTGTGTGTACGTACGTGTGTGTGTGTACGTACGTGTGTGTGTGTGTAGAAACCCTAGGGAATAAAATGGTGAATATTGCAATATTTTTTTTGTCACATGGTATTTGTGCAGCGTTTTTTTTCTAATGCAATTTTTTGGGGGAAAAAAAATACACTTTAACCACACGCCGCCCAAACCTATTCTGGCACACTCCTCTACTACATGTAACAATCATAATTTTTTTTTTTCTTCTAGAAAATTACTCGGAACCCCTAAACATTACAGAAGTTTTTGTTTGTAGCAGAGGCCCTAGGGAATAAAATGGCGGTTGTTGCAATTTTTTATGCCACATTCCTTGTAATAGAAATAGGGATGACAGGACCTCTTTATGGAGAGATCTGGGGTCAGGGGTCAAAGAGACACTGAATCCTTTGCATAGCAAGAATCGTGATTATCAAGATCGCAAGGGGAAAAAAAATATTGCGATAACGGTGCTCGACGATTAATCGTGCAGCTCTAATGTAAAGACTTAGTGTTTAGATGATGTACAGGACCTGTACCTTACAAAAAATGGACAGTCTGCGACCTTCCCTAGTGGACAATAAAGCCTTCAAAGGGTGGCTCCTTATTCTATATAGGGGCAAGTCTTTCCCTGCAAATACCTATCCTCCAAGTTAAACTGTTATAAATCCTCCAAGGTTAATAATGCAATAAGGCATTGGATTGGCAGATGCCTTGCCATCCATCGTTCTTATAGAGTCCTCTGATCATCTTTAACTTTTCCCAAGTATTTACATTATCCACTGGAACAAATCACAATTGCATAACATTTCCAATTACAGATAAGCACTCTTCCATTAATAGAATGAAGCAGGTTGAGACCATCATTCTGACAAGCCCCAGTGGCATTGTAGATTAGTATCAGGTGGCTGTATTAGTAACCATCTACTACGAGGAAACACACTTACAATGTGATTACAAGGAGCAAACTGACTTCACACTTTAGCATCCTGTTTGTGGTGCAAAGATCCTGAAAAAGTCTACAACCATAATTATGGACGAATTAACTCTGGAAGATGTTCCCAAAAATAAAGGCAGAGGGCAAAGGACTTGTCACCAGTATTGCCTGTGTCCTCCTTGCAGCTGATCTGTCCCCCATTACGACTTTATTTTGTGTTTCACTGTGTCTTAGTATGGAAGCCACCATCACGGTAGGGGGCAAGGTTACACTTCCTCAATTCAGAGCATCCAAACACTAATGCCCTGTACACACGATCACACATTCCGACAACAAAATCCATGGGATTTTTTCCGAAGGATGTTGGCTCAAACTTGTCTTGCATACACACAGTCGCACAGTTTCGGAATTTCCAAAACGTCAAGAACGTGGTGACATACAACGATAGCCAGTTCAAGTTAAATAGCCAGTGTGGCTCTTCTGCTTGTTGCCGAACATGTGTGGAACTCGGAATTGTGTATACACGATCGGAATTTACGCGAACGGATTCTGTTGTCGGAAAATTTGAGAACCAGATCTCAAATTCTGTGCAACGGAAATTCCGATGGAAACATTCCGATGGAGCCTACACCCGCTTGGAATTTCCGATAGCACGCTCCGATCACACATTTGCCGCCGGAAAGTCCGACCGTGTGGATGCAGCATTAACCTTCATGAGATAAAAACACGTTATCTGACACGGGGATTGATGCTTTTGTTTGAAAACAAAGTAAACCCTAACGCTGATCATAATTTGTCAACAAAGTCATGCAATTAACATTGCAGCACTGACACGTGATTTTATTTATCAATATACAGTGCCTTGAAATTTTCCACATTGTCGTCATGTTACAACCAAAAACACAAATGTATTTTATTGGGATTTTATGTGATAGACCAACACAAAGTGGCACCATAATTGTGAAGTGGAAGGAAAATGATAAATGGTTTTCAATTTTTTTTTATATATAAATATGTGAAAACTGTGTGGGGTACATTTGTATGGCGCCCCCCGGAGTCAATACTTTGTAGAACAACTTTTCTCTGCAATTACAGCTACAAGTCTTTTTGGGGATGTCTCTACCAGCTTTGCCCATCTAGAGAGATATTTCTGCCCATTCTTCTTTGCAAAAATATCTCAAGCTCTGTCAGATTGGATGGAGAGCGTCTGTGAACAGCAATTTTCAAGTTTTGCCACAGATTCTCAATTGGATTTAGGTCTGGACTTTGATTGGGCCATTCTAACACATGAATATTCTTAGATCTAAACCATTCCATTGTAGCTCTGGCTGTATGTTTAGGGTTGTTGTCCTGCTGGAAGGTGAACCTCCACCCCAGTCTCATGTCTTTTGTAGACTAACAGGTTTCCTTCTAAGATTGCCCTGTATTTGGCTCCATCCATCTTCCCATCAACTCTGACCAGCTTCCCTGTCCCTGCTGAAGAAAAGCATCTCCACAACATGATGCTGCCACCACCATGTTTCACAGTGGGGATGGTGTGTTCAGGGCAATGTGCAGTGTTAGTTTTTCGCCACACAGTGTATTGTTTTTAGGCCAAAAAGTAAAATTTTGGTCTCATCTGACCAGAGCACCTTCTTCCACATGTTTGCTGTGTCCCCCACATGGCTTCTCGCAAACTGCAAATGGGACTTCTTATGACTTTCTTTCAACAATGGCTTTTTTCTTGTCACTCTTCCATAAAGGTCAGATTTGTGGAGAGCACAACTAATAGTTGTCCTGTGGACAGATTCTCCCCCCTGAGCTGTGAATCTCTGCTGCTCCTCCAGAGTTACCATGGCCACTTCTCTGATGAATGCTCTCCTTGCCCGGCCTCTCAGTTTAGGTGGACGGCCACGTCTTGGTAGGTTTACAGCTGTGCCATACTTTTTCCCTTTTTGGATGATGGATTGAACAGTGCTCTGTGAGATGTTCAAAGCTTGGGGCATTTTTTTTTTTTATAACCTAACCCTGCTTTACACTTGTCCACAACTTTATCCCTGACCTGTCTGGTGTGTTCCTTGGCCTTCATGATGCTGTTTGCGCACTAAGGTTCTCTAACAAACCTCTGAGGGCTTTACAGAACAGCTGTATTATACTGAGATAAAATTACACACAGGCAAACTCTATTTACGAATTCGATGACTTCTAAAGGCAATTGGTGCCACTAGATTTTAGTTAGGGGTATCAGAGTAAAGGGGGGCTAAATTAGGGCTGGGGAGAAAAAAATCGATTTAAATCTTGAATCGAGTTGAGAGTTCAAATCGATTCAAAAATTTCAGAAAATCACTTTTTGTTTTTGTTCACCGGGACCAGTGCGGACACCGTGCCGGTACTGAGGAGCTGCGAGCAGGAGTTTCTAAGCAAGGCAGTGGCTTTGGCTTAGTATGCCGCGGACTAGGCTGAAGCCGCGTCCTCGCCTAAAAACTCCGGGCCGCAGCTCCTCAGGACCGGCGCGGCGTTCATCAAAAAAAAAATAATAATAATAATTCGAATCAAGCTTGAGTAAATTGCCCAGCTCTAGGCTGAATATAAATGCACGCCACACTTTTCACATATTTATTTCTAAAAAATGTTGAAAACCATTTATCATTTTCCTTCCACTTCACAATTATGGGCCATTTGGTGTTGGTCTATCACAAATCCCAATAAAATACATTTATGTTTTTGGTTGCAACATGACAAAATGTGGAAAATTTCAAAAGAGTGTGAATACTTTTTCAAGGCACTGTAGGTTAGCGTTAAAGCTCCTCTGTTCTTCATTATCTAGTGTCAGGCTTCCAGCCACTGAGGTGGCCTCTTTTGGCACAAAATCAGATCCAGGCTATTTGAAAAGAGCCTCCATAACAATGAGGAGCCTTTTAAAGCCCACTGCACCTTTAAAAGCCACAAAAAAAAAACAAAAAAACCTGATTTTTTTTTACCTAAATCCGCCCAATAGGGCACCTGTAGATAATAACAAACCATGTGACAATGAATCAGAAGGGTTGAGGATATCAGGGAGATGGAAAGCATCACAAGCTTCATTACGAACACGCACAGCAAATTCAGAAATATGTGCTTTTATTGGATTGAGTTTATGTGCACAGACGACTTTAAACAACTACTGGCCGAGTAATGGAGTTGCTGTTGGGAACTGGTTGTGAGTAAAGACCCCAACTATACACCTGAGCACCCCGGCAGGTAGTATCCATCCCATGCTATACATGTAGGTTATGTGCATCCTGTATATCCTTCCTGAAGCCTGGTCGAAAAACTGTCATTGTCCTGTCTTGTTGCTAGGATGACAAGCACCGCACCCCCCCCCCCCCCCCCCCCCACAGGGTCAGAATACACAGAACGGGCATTTGCTAAACTTGCTTTTGTTGAACAGTCAGCAGTACATACAGACTAAAAATTGTCTGGTTCCAGTTGAACCGGCTGATTTTCGGTCCATGTTTACCTAGCTTTAGAGAGTACAATGAGCAGGGTGGTCAACATCTGGTACCTACTAATCTGTGCTGACACCAGGGTGAATAACAATCAATTATTATTATTTATTTTTTTTGGGGGGGGGGGGGGGGGATTTAAAATCTAAATTAGAATCTAAAAGATACATTTTGTATTTAAGATAAATTAATAATTTATTTTATTCAGCATGAAATGGAGCTTGGTTATATAGCATGAGGCTGTATATTCTGCAATATTTACATTTTTGGTAAACTTATTAAATTAATTCAAGCTCTGCAAGCTGAGATAACATGCACTGCATTGATGCATTCACACAATTTCACTGTAACCATAAGATAAAACAAAGTTCAGGAATATTCCTTTATTCCATTGTTTTGCAAATCTATGTACACTACAAACTGTATGATTGGATCGGTTCTGATATCGCTGTTTTACTAACCTGACAGCTTATTATTCTAAATAGGAAACCTTAATTTTGTTTGCAAATATTAAAGATTCTAACTACCAGCAAGAATAAGTCCTTACTAAGGATGAGATCAGGCGTGTGTTCGCAAACAGCTAGGAAGTCTGCGAAACGCTAATCACAAGCAGTGAGACATTGCCCCGATGTGCGGCTGCGGAGATCGGAAAATGTCTCACTGCCTGCGATTAGCGCTCCGCAGTGTCGACTTCCTGTCGGGCTCTGCACGTGCTGTTTGCGAACATGCCTGAGCTCATCCTTAGTCCTTACATTTAAAGAGCACCTGTCATTTCAGATCCATCATGGCAGCGCCTGTTAGCGGGCATCCACTCACCTGCTGCCGCCACGTTCCTCACCTTGTTGTGTCACTGCTGCATCACCAGCCGTCCCGTTAAAGTGAATGGGACTGTCGGTGAGTCAACAGCGGGTCAGAGGAGGAGCCGCTCCGGGACAGAGATGACAGTTGATCTTTAAAAATTATGATTTAAACCAAATTGATTTACATGAAGCCTTTTTACTAGTGATTTAAATCAAATCCACCTTGGCCGACACCCTGCACAATTGTCATCAACAGAAAAGTGGAGGTAAGGTTATAAAAGTGACAGTTGTCAGCAAAATATCCTACGGACCAAACTATCATTTCTGCGAGGTCAGTAAGACGCCTTTCAAACTTTTCAGGCGCTTTCATGAAAACAAAAGCGACTGAAAAGCTCATGAAAAACTATTGCCATTAAAATCAATGAATGCTTTCACACTGGGGCAGTGGGCTGGCAGGGTGGTGAAAAAAGGCCCCTCTCCATTGAAATGAATGGAAAGCTCTTCAAAAGAGCTCAAATGTTTTACTGGCAGTTTAGAAGCGCCTCAGTGTGAAAGGGGCCTTAACTTTAAACCATGTATATTTGCTGTTGGTTTCAGTTTCGGCTATAGGAGCGGGTACGGGCTTATTAGAGCCCTTCCACACAGAGACGCGGGAGGTGTCGGCGGTAAAGAGGCGTTTTTAGCACCGCTTTACCGTCGGTATTCGGCCGCTAGCGAGGCAGGTTTTAACCCCCTAACGGCCGGGAAAGGGTTAAAACTACTGCAAAGTGCTGCTGCAGCAGCGCTTTGCCGGTGGTATAGCGGCGCTGCCCCACTGATTTCAATGGGCAGGAGCGGTGTATACACCGCTCCAAAGATGCTGCTAGCAGGACTTTTTTTTTTTTACCGTCCTGCCAGCGCACCGCTCCAGTGGGAAAGCCCTCGGGGGGCTTTTACATTGGAGACACAGCAGTGGCTGTTTCAGGGCGCTTTACAGTCGCTATTTTTAGCGCTGTAGCGCCTGCAAAGTGCCCCAATGTGAAAGGGGTCTTAGCCCAAATGGGTTTACACACCAGTGCAATTCTTCAAGCGATTTGACAGTTCCAATGGAAGCGCCAGCAAAGCGTTCATTATCGGCGCGATTCATGATGTAGCGATTATGAAAGGTTCCTGCATTATTTCTTGCAATTTCATGTGCGACTTGTATTGACATCTGTGCACAAAAAAAATAAAAAATAAAAATAAAATAATGCACAGTCGTTGGCAAGCTGCACATGAAAATCGCACCGGCGGCTTTGAAAATCGTGCTGAAGTAGCGCGATTTCAAAGCCACATTCAGTGGGGGGGGGCTTATTCAACTATACCCTGCTGAGAAGTTGGGACACACAAAAGCCTAACATTTCTACACATGTACGTGGCAGTGGGAAGGAAGCACCATAAACTGCAACTGCTAATTTACAAAAAAGAAAAGCATTTTTTGCAATTATAAGCACGTTTGGTCAGAGGAACACTTCAGGCGTAAACGTTTCATCGAGCGCAGTGCAGTCCGGTGTCTTCTTCTGGTCCGACACACTGAACTAGCAGGAGATGCCGAGAACCAGCAATGCCTTTCGGAGTGAGTGACGCTCGGAACAGTCACGTTTTATTATACAGTATGGCTCGGAGGCTGGGATAACAACAGTCTCATCTTGAGATCGGGAACCGCTTAACTAGCGTGTAATTCCATCCTAATAGAGACGTTTCAGCCACCACAAAGAATATGCATCGAAATATGTGATCAAATGGATTCGCCGGCCAAGAGAAAAGCATTAACCCTCATGAATGAACACCCCTCCTGGGAGCTCTCTGCCTGCAAACTCCCCCATTTATCGGTCATTACATGAATGATTAGAACTTCATACGCTATACATGTTCAGCAATATCAGTGCTGTGTACAATGATTTGCACATACCGTATAATCTGTGCAAAGCACTCAGACAAGAGACAGACAAGCGCAATGCATACAAAATGCAAAAAACTATCTTGTAAACACACATTGAGTCCGTCATGGGAGACAAGTAGACGCTGCATTTAAAGGTACACTCCGTTCAAAATTAAATGACTTTATACCCCGGACTCATGCTCGAACTCTAGTTTGTGTGTTATTATTGTATGCTAGGAAATTTATACTGTTAGGATGGAAAAATCATGATGCACCCTCAGTACAAAAAACGTTTATCGTTTGGTGAATAAAGATTTGCCCATTTTCAAGGGGATATATAAGGATATGGTCTGCCCTAAAAAGTAAAAATCTGGCAGCCTTGGCTTGATATAGCAGACTCCTTTAGGAAAGATACTCCGCTATCTCAGCGACCGTAATATGGAAGACATATTTTGATGCCTTCACATTGTTGGGTTTGCTGGAATTGCAGGCTATGGGCTTCTTAGTCTCTCCTGTTCGATGGGGAGGGTGGAGGAGGTGCGAGTGTTGTACGAGTGTCTGGGTGTGGCTTTGTAGGATTCTTTGACTTTTAGAAAGCTAATAGAACAGGGACATGCAATTAGAGGACCTCCAGCTGTTGCAGAACTACAAGTCCCATGAGGCATAGTAAGACTCTGGCAGCCACAAGCATGACACCCAGAGGCCGAGGCATGATGGGATTTGTAGTTTTGCAACAGCTGGGAGGTCCGCTAATTGCACATCCCTGTAATAGAGCAATATGTTGGGCTCGGTTTTGTCCAACCAATTTGTTTAGATTTCTTACTGTATGCCCTATCGCTACCTATCGGGAGAGGTTTTTGTGTTATGCCAATATTTAGCTAACTCGTCAGCCTTGTATGGCTTGTGGTTTAATATCTGCACACTCCTGTAAAAACGTGTCATGCTTTTGGAATATGTGAAGAGAAAAAGTAGTAAACACCTTTAAAAAAAATAAATAAAAAAAAAGTAAAAAAAAATAAAAATAAAAATCACAGGTTGTGTGCTGGAGCTCCCTCCCCTGTCAGAGGTGGCTCATGCAGATAGAAAAAGGAGGCTGCAGACAGAAACTACACTTAGTGCTCTGGATTGAGACAAGTACACACGATAGAGGGATATGCTTTATAAATATTTCATGTCTGAGGTTTACAACCGCTTTAGCCCTGTCTGGGGATGTCTGCATGTTCATGGTGTTGCAGGAAGAAGAGGAAAAAAAAAAAGACAAAAGAAGGGACACCACAAGGTTTGGAAAGTTCACTCCAAATGCCGTCCCACTGACCCTCTTTGTAGCTTTGTGTGCTTATTCTGCAAAGATGAAGGTAAACAAACCCCATTTACCTTTAGCACAGTTGCTGGGTTTACTGGATAGTATTGGTAGCCATCATTTATTGTCTGAAATTATTACAAAGAAAAAAAAAAAAAATTATAGTCATCTTCTTATAGCAGTTTGTAATTTGTCGCTTCAGTGCTACATAGGTACAAAGCAGTAAAGAAATCATTGCCTAGACCAATGGTCGCTAGAGCCGCACGATTCTGGATAAAATGAGAATCACAATTTTTATTTTTTTTGCTTAGAATAAAGATCACACGATTCTGAAGAACTTTTTAATTTTAAAGATTTAACATTAGGTTATCAAACAAGATGGCAATAAAATAAGACATAATACTCTTTGCTTCAAATGTAAAGAAATGTAATAAAAAATAAATAAAAAAAATAAAAGTTATATTGGGGTCTTTTTTTTTTTTTTTTAGTATTCGCCGATACCAATTACCAATACCTACCACAACTTTTTTGTTTACACTTCAGCTGCCAGCAATGGTACAAAGCATTGAAAAATTATTTTACAAATGAAATACATTTTTAATTATCTGTTTTTTTTCAATGTGTAAATATGTTAAAGGTGTAAAAATATTAATGAACAAAGCAAACAAAAAAAAAGTTTTAATTATTAATAGTTTATAAAATATTAGTAAATAAAAAATCAGCAGGAAAATAATAATTTAATGGAGAGGGAGAATAAGGAGTTAATAAGGCTGATCAGAGTAAATTAAGGGTCAATACAGGGTTAAACAGAGTAACAATTGAATAAAAAACAAGAAATATATATTATTTTTTTTTTTTTTACTTGATAAGGTTGCTTTAAACTGACTTAATTTGCAGAGCAAAGTTTACCCTTTTGATCTGTAAATGAATTAACAAAACAGATATGATGCAATGTTTTTTATTTTATTTTTCTTATCTGTCTTTCAGCACTTGATAAAGATTGCCGCTGTTTTTTTGTGTGTTTTTTTTACAGCTGTGAGCAGGGAACTGCTCTGTACTTTCTATACAAATCATGCAGATGCTGGATTAAAATTGTGTGGGGGGTTGAATTGAGATCACGATCTTTTAACGATTAAGGCTGCATTCACACCTGAGCGTAGCGTGTTTGAACGTTTTTACCGGCGTTTTGTCGCGCGACAACGAGCGTTTTGTCACACTACAACGCGCGACAACGAGCGTTTAACTTCGGCGTTTTTTTTCAGCCAATAGGAAAAATATTTTTCATCTGCTTATTTTTTCATGAGCAGATACAGCGTCAAAACGCTCGTAGAAACGCTCGTTGTCGCGCTAAACGCTCGAATCAAGCGTTTCCATTAGTTTCTATGGGAATGAAAACGCCCAAATCAGCCCAATTCGCGCGACAAAAAAGGGTCCGGAACTTGTTTGAGCTTCAGGCGTAGGGCTTCAGGCGACATGGAGTGGAGATGTGAACCATCTCCATTGAGAATAATGGATTTTTTCCCCTCCAGCGTTTTGTAGCTTTAGGCGTAGGGCTACAAAACGTTCAGGTGTGAACGGGCTGTAAACGTGTAGCTCTAGTGGTAGCCAACCTGTCAGACCTCATGGACCACTAACATTAATTTTACATGCTTTATACACACACACACACACACACACACACACACACACACACACACACACACACACACACACACACACACACGTTTCAGCTCTCTGCGCCCCCCCCTCCCCCTGCATCACACAGTTTCGCTATAAGCACAATGCTGCGGCTCTCTGCCCCCTTCCCCCCTGGATCACACTGCTGCCTTATACACACAATGCTGCAGCTCTCTGCCCCCCTGGATCACACTGATGCCCTATACACACACACAATGCTCTGGCTTTCTGCCCCCTTCCTCCCCCTGGATCACACTGCTTCCCTATAAACACAATGATCTGGCTCTGTCAGCCTCCCCTGGATCACACTGCTGCCTTATACACACCCACTGCTCTGGCTTTCTGCCCCCCTCCCCCTGGATCACACTGCTTCCCTATACACACATGATCTGGCTCTCTGTCCACCTCCCCCTGGATCACACTGCTTCCCTATATACACACACCCACTGCTCTGGCTCTCTGCCTCCCTCCCCCTGGATCACACTGCTGCCTTATACACACACACGCACACAATGCTCTGGCTCTCTGCCCCCCTCCCTCTGAACTGCTTTACACAGACTCATCATTGGATTTCACCTCCTTATCCAGCCATGTGCTCAAGCTCCTTCCCTCCCACAGTCTGTAATAAGTACTGCCATTGGAAGTCGCCTTCTCCTTCACCTCCCGCTCAGGAGCCGGAACTACAGAGGAAGCATTGGGCATCAATGTACGCTAACAGTATTGATAGTCAGCACGCATTGAGAGGAACACGGGAAACATCAGGCGGTATACATCCGCCACAATGTTGATTTGCGGCAGGACCACAGGAAGCCACCAACATTTTCTCATGGACCATCAGTGGTCCACGGACCATTGGCCTATAGCTCCTGGAAGACAAAGTATTTCTATTTCTATTTATCTATTTGGATGAAGCAGCATAAAGAACCTCAGTCGGATTTTTATTGCTGTCTGTGTCTCCACTGGGGGGATTTATTACTACCAAAATCCAACATTTTAAAGTTGCCACAAGAACCGGAGGTGAGGGGGAATCTTCAAATGTGGACACCTGTTGAATGGCAAGTGTCTAAAGCTGCCCTCCACCCTTACAAACAATACAGGAGGAATCCCGCCCACAGGGACATTCCGAATACACTGATCAGTGGCTGCAACTGATTGTCAATGTCCCTTTGACAGAAGTCGATAAAACAAATTAATTCTGTCAAGTGGGTAAAACCACAAACTGAGGGAACTTTGCCCGATTCTCTGCTGGACTGGGCTGATTTTGATTGGTGTATGGCCAGTTTTAAAAAGGTCCTTTTTTTTTCTCACTACAGATTTCCTTGGGCTTTCTGTTGCATCTCCAGGACAGGAAGTGAAGGTAAACCTCCCAAATAGAACAGATATCAAGAAGAAAAAATATATATATATATCTGCACCCCCTCCCCCTTGAAAGGTGCACCGGAGGGGGGGGGGGGCAATCAGATGAACGGAAGATCCACTTTTAGGTGGAACTCCGCTTTAAGGTAAGTTTTTCATAATGTGCTAGTATGTGATGCCTAATGACTTTACCTTGCAGGCAAAGAAAAAAAAAGAAAAAAAAAAAAAGAAAAAAAAAAAAAAAGTCCAGCGGTATACAACCGCTTTAGGTGGAGCTTGCAGGAGACTGACAGCATTTACTATAATATGCAAGTATGCACCGCAAGAATGAGGCAGAATTGTACTGTTAAAGTGCGGCAGTGTAGAAAAGTTTCCCCAACTATAATTCCGAAAGCATTTTAGGGATAACAAAAAAAAAAAGAAAAACGTAAATCTCCACAATGCATGCACTTTTCCATTTCATTACTTTAAACATGCTGCAGAAAGTACAGAACAAAACCTGCTGATCTGGCAGAAATCCAGTTGGTGCCCAACTTCATGTTTAGGATGACAACAAAGTGCTTCTTCTGTATTGAAATCCTGAGCAGAACTTTCAGCACTATTTTCTTGGCAAAAAAACTCCTACCCACAGGCCCCCCCCAACCTTCTCTGTCCCACCCCACAAGCATACATAGATTTCTTTCCTAGGAAAAAAATGCTGCTGCCTTCACTGCTGCCAGCCCACACACTGCGTGTAGGAAAAGGGCTCTTAGAAAATGTAGTTCTGGGGATGCTTTCACGTCTAGGGAAAGGGCTCTTGGAAAATGTAGTTCTGGCGATGCTTCTACGGAATGAACTGAGCTCCCAACGGCTGAAACAGCAAAACATTTGTGTATAGATATAAAAAAATAAAAATGCCTCCCTCACTCCCCTTTTTTTTCTATAAGTGATCACATTCCCTCTGTTCTTAGCTGCATAAAAGCTGGGAGAGGAGAAGCAGCAGCACACCGAGCTTCGCAGTGAATGGCTGTGCAGCAGGGGCATGTCAGGACAAGTCTGATCACTGGAGAGCACTGCTCTAAAACTGACCATGCGGTGCTCTCCAGCTTGGTGTGGTCAGGTTTTTTTTATTAGGAAAGTAGAGGGACTGGCAGGATCACCAGGGATTCCACACAAAAGGAAGCAATACAAAGAGAACAGGATATATTACCATATGAGTACATGGTACAGCAGCCACATATCAGGAATATGAAGTGTTGGGGTAACAAACGCTTTAAGTTTTACAGAAGTTTTCAATACTCAAACAGCAGTGCTGGGCTTTACTATTAGGTTTGGTTCACACCTACAGGTTTGAGCAAGCTTGGGGCACATTCTGGTGTCTCTTACGTTTGTTCTGCACACTGAAGGCTTTTCATCTTCATTTATACTTTACCATCACTTGCTGACCTCTGTGGGCAAATGGGGGTACCTGTATGTACACCTTAATTGGTGGTGTTAGTGGGAGTGCCACGTACAGCGTGACTGTGCCCACAGGACCAGTGGACTCCATCTCCGCAGGTCTCCCGGCGATCATGTCACGGAGCTATAGAACGGGGAGGTGCCTATGTAAACAAGGCATTTCCCTGTTCTGCCTTGTGTCATGACAGATCACCGCTCCTTGTCATCGGGAAGAGTGATCACTGTGCGAGTTGTAGCCCACTCCCCCACAGTTAGAATCACTCCCTAGGAAACACTTAACCCCTTCATCTGCCCCTATTGGTTAATCCCTTCCCTGCCAGTGACATTTACACAGTAATCAGTGCATTTTTATAGCACTGATCGCTGCATAAATGACAACAGTCCCAAAAAGGTGTCAAAAGTGTCCAATGTGTCCGCCATAATGTCACAGTCCGGTAAAAATTGCAGATTGCCGCCATTACTAGTAAAAAAAAATAAAAAATAATAATAAAAAAAACTGAATAATAATTATAATAAAATGCTATAAAATGTATCCCCTATTTTGTAGACGTTATAACTTTCGTGCAAACCAATCAGTATACGCTTATTGCGATTTTTTTTAACCAAAAAATATGTAGAAGAATACATATCGGCCTAAACTGAGCAAAAAAAATTTTTTATATATATTTTTGGGGATATTTATTATAGCAAAAAGTAAAAAAAATATTGAATTTTTTTCAAAATTGTCGCTCTTTTGTTTATAGCACAAAAAATAAAAAAATCGCAGAGGTGATCAAATACCAAAGAAAGCTCTATTTGTGGGGAAAAAAGGACGTCAATTTTGTTTGGGTACAACGTCGCACGACCGCTCAATTGTCAATTAAAGCGACGCAGTGCCGAATCGCAAAAAAGTGCTTTGGTCAGGAAGGGGGTAAAATCTTCCGAGGCTGAAGTGGTTAACAAGTGAAAGCAATCAGCGAACATGTTTAGGAATTTCTCTCCTGCATCACAAGTAGGGGTTCTCAGATCACTAGCAGTGATTATGAACTGATCCGGCCTACAGCAATGCCAAGATGAAACCTTGAACGATTTAGAAATGTACGTAGGCGGTTTTCTTGCATCCATCTCGATAAATTTACAATGTTGAATTTTTATTTGTAAAAAAAAATAGAGATTGCATATGAGTAATGAAATAATAATTTGAAACCAAATACATACTTGTAGTTACTAAAAACAAAAAGAGAAATATGGACTTTGACGTTGGTTTTGGGATTATGTGATGAGTTCAGATGTAAGTTGTTGTTCTTTAACCCGAACACGGGGGCCCGAAGCTTCAGAGCTGTGATCTTGACCGGAGAGAGAGAGAGAGAGAGAGAGAGAGAGAGAGGACGCAGCAAGCGCTGTTACTCTACGGGGTAGCGGAGATGCAGAGCGCCGTGCATCGTATGGTAATTAAAATTGGTAAGGCAGCGCGTTCCCATTCTGCATTAATTTGCATATTTTCAACCACCTGTTTCGGGGACTGCAGAGCAAGCTAATTAACATACAGCTCTGATTAATTCTGCCAGTCATTCGGAGATAATTACAGTGCAGGAGTGTAAACACTCCGCTCCGGAGATAGTGCCTGTTTGCCAACATCCCTCTTGGGGGAGAGAAAAGTTTTGCCATGGCAACCAAAAGACAATTTTCAAGCTTCTTTCACTCCAAATGGAAGGTCACTGTAGCAGTACAATGCCTGCTGGCCCCCACCATTCTCTACCTTGCTTTCAGCAAATGCTGGGTGGGGGGGCGACACATATTCCATTGTGGCTGGTGAAAGGAATAGTTAAAGGTTTCAGGGGAAGAAGAAAAAAAAAAAAAAAAAAAAAAAACTCACGTGAACCAAATGCCCCCCTTTTTATGCACAAAAGCCCCTTGTGATAATATACAGAGGATACTTAATGGATTTTTAATGCAGGGGTACATTATCCGAGATAAATACATTGGACTAATTGCTGACACACTGACCTGTTTCTCCAGGTCCTATCTAGGTAAGTGATGCATAATGTGAATAGGTCTGCCCATAGACCTAGGAGGGTGGCTGGCAGCACAAAAGATCCTTCCAATCACTTTCTGGCACATGCAAGGCTTGAGCGATTTATGAACAGGAACACTCTGCTTGGCCAAACATTCCTCTTCATGCCAGCGGACATACAAAGAAGAATAAGATTAGCAGTACCTGCCAACCGGGGCTGCTGTTAGAAATCATGGGGCCCAGTACAGCCCACCTGACCCGCTCTCCATCCTGACGCTAGCCCTCGGACCTTGCGGCAGCCGGCGGGAGGAAGAGGAGAAGCCCTCCGCTGCTGGAGGAGCACATAGGGCAGCAGGGGGAAGAAGGTTAACTACAGGATTGGTGCACAAGGGGGCATTTACTAGAACAGGTCCCCTGTAGTTCCCGCTGCATGAAATGAAAGCCAGTGAGAGGGAGAGGAGATGAACCCGGTAGCGCTGTGAGGAAAAAGGGGGGGGGGGGTGCATACAGGGGAATCTGGGCAGCAGGGCAAATCTGAGGAGGGGGTGATCATTCACGGAAAGGGGGGGGGGGGGATTACAGGAACAGCAGAACAGCCATACAGGGGATCGGATTCCGTAATTTTTCCCCCAGCAGCACTGGCCATCCCTTCCTTTCCACGATCCAATACCTCTTGCTGCCTGGGCCCCCTGCTGAACGTATGGGGCCCTGGACCCATACAGGAGGACTGGTGATACCCCCTTATCAGCAGCCCTGACTTACAAGTCTGCTGATCCAATGGGACAGAAAAAGCAATCCGTGCAAGTTTTCATACTGGCCTGTTCATTTGTTTCTTCAACACTGGTTGGCCATTCCGGTGATTTTCTAACTGGGAATGATTTTTTTTCTATGAATGTTTGCATGAAAGCCTAAGCCTTGGTTCACACTGCTGCAGCCCCAAAGTCGTGTGACTCACTTGCAACGTTTGTGATTTAACATTGCAGTCTATGGAGCTCAAGTCCCACCAAAGTCACTGTAAATTGGTCCAGGAACCTTTTTTTTTTTGCCGCTGTGACACGAGTCGCATTGATTAAGATGAAAGCCTTTAAAATTAATGTGTTTTGACTTGTCATACGCCTTTATGAGTCGCAGCAGTGTGATTGTGGCTTAACCGTGTATAGCCAGTTCTATCTCAGACGGAGCACTGGCAACTAGTCACTAGATTTTTAAGCTTAGGAGAGATGTACGAGTCGTTTATTATTATTTTTTTTATTAAGAATCATTTACAACATAGGTCTCACAGCAGAGAGCTGCTGACTGTCAGTCACTGGCTCTCTGCTCCCCTCACTGGAGTTCTGGGCTATGGAGGGGGCGGAGCAGCTGCCTCAAGTGCTCATCGGCTCGCTGAGAGGCTGAGCTAGGTACTGGTCCAGGAAGGTGGGCAGATCCCGACTCCATTGTCGCCATCTTGCCCGAGTCTGGACCAGTTCTGTGGCTTCAGTCCGCTGACTGCTGAAAATGGGTCACACGAGTGCAGAGTGAACTGCACTCCTGTGATCCACAAGAGAAGTACAGCCAAACTAGCTTTGGCTGTACTTCTCCTTTAACCTGATAATCTTTCTTCATGGTTGGGTGTTCGGTCAACAGAAGCTACTGTTATTGTAGAGAGAGACCACGATATAATCTGAATGAAAATGTTCAGATCGATCAAATAGGTCACATCCATAAGCTAAACAAAAAAATTGTAATGCTTAGGCATGAACGGTTTTACTTGTCAAAGGAGCAGAAATTCTGTTCAGCAAGTCTTGTGATCAAAGCACACCAGCTAGATGGCACAGCCAAACCGGTCCATGCACATTGCTTTGTGGCTAAGCAATAGTCCAGAACCTGCCCCAGTCTGGGATTGGACAATAAAAAAAGAAAAAAAAAAAAAAAAAAAAAAGTACAGCAAAATGATGAAGCCATTCTGTTACGCTGTCCTCCTGTCAGGAAGTGTCTTTTGTAAAATGGACAATATTATAAAATGCACTAGATTCTGACAGGTAACATCAAACAGACATACTTCCAGCCGTCAAGAATGTCCAAGCAACCTTCCAGCCGTCAAGAATGCCCAAGCAACCGTCCAGCTGTCAATGCCCAAGCAACCGTCCAGCTGTCAATGCCCAAGCAACCGTCCAGCTGTCAATGCCCAAGCAACCGTCCAGCTGTCAATGCCCAAGCAACCGTCCAGCTGTCAATGCCCAAGCAACCGTCCAGCTGTCAATGCCCAAGCAACCGTCCAGCTGTCCAGAACAAGTGAGCATGCCTAAAGAGGTCAAGAATCTCTGAACATAGTTCAGGATGTCAAGGAAACCTTCTGTGTGGCCAGGCAGCTCCTAGGTGATCTCTGTAAAGATTTGAGCTCTAAGGCAGAACATCTCTCCACCACACTGGCATCTCACAATTCAACCCAGATACCTCAGCATCCAAAAGAAAGGCGAAAGCACTGCAGAATAGAGATCTGGAGACCAGAGTCAGAGTGGGATCTGGAGCTCAATGTAAAAAAGTGTAGCTAAAATATAAACATTCAAATATTTACATATTCTTAATATTCAACAAAACAAGATTTACAATAAACCCTCACTGACCTCTGTAGTCATAGCCACTTTGAAACAATCCATTCTGAAAATTACACAATAGAAGCAGAAAAGTCAGACAAATCCTCCTCGCTCTGCTTTCCCCTCTTCCTGTGCACCTGCTTTGTGTTTAAGATTAGGAAAATGGCAGGCTGTCAAGTCACTGCTGGGATGGGGAGCTGAGCTACAGACAGAAAGGGACAGTAAAATTGAGAATCTCTAGCTGTGAATATGATGAATTTTTCCACAGTGCCTGCAGCTATAGCAGTTTTGAAATGTATTTACTAGTTGTTAAGAATATGCCAAATTGTATTGTCCATACTCTGGCTATAGTTATGTGCTTTGTCCATTCAGGGTAAAGTAACAAGTGGACTTGACAGCCTGACTCTCCGCATTAGATAAATGCCCTTTCTACACTCCACGTGTGACTCCCTCCCCTTATTAGCAGCCAATTACCAACTGGTGTCACATGCAGACACCAGTTGGTGGCTGTTCTTAGGCACACATATTTTGTGTGTGTGTGTTTTTTTTTAACTTTCCAGCTTTATTTTCATGTTCATACGACTGGGATCCCCTGTGCTTCATATTTGCAGTATACAAAGAGAGTGAAAAAACACTATTAAGAGCCCTGATTGCACTTAAAGCTTCACAAGAGCTCCCTTTCCTACAACGATGGAAACAAGACTTGAACACAACTTCTTCTCCAAAAACAAAAAAATAATCTTACTCTTTGCCCACAAGACCTCTCTTGCCAGCAGATACCACGAAGGGGGATAAAAACTCCTCACACGTTGGTACCAGGCACCAGATGTTCCCCCAAGTTTCACGCTCCTTTTTCTGGGAGTGTCGTGAATTGAAAGAGTTCTGGACTATGGTGGAGAAGGAGATCAAGACTCTCACTAGGGTGTCTCTTGAAGGAAACCCAGTGGCTTTCCTGCTGCATGACACACAGCTTTCTAATAAGCAATAATAAAAAATAAAAATAAAAATAAAAAAAAATTAAAAAAAATTCTCTACTCAAGCATCCCTTTAATGCAGCAAAGGCTTGCATTCCTACACTGTGGAAGTGCTCAAACCCACCTGACAATGTGTAGTGGTTTGCCCGAATTTCAGGTGATCCGGCAAATGCAGAAGAGAACTATTGGAACATCTGTATTCCATAATTGTTTTATAAAGACCAAACACCTCTTGCTTCTCAACAGCAATAGGTAGGTCCTCAGACACCACAGTATGGGATTATGGGCCAGGGGTTGCCAGGACTCTCTAACTTCCCTTTTTCATACCCCCCTCCCCCTTCCTTTCCTCCTCTTCCTTCCACTGACTTGGGGTTCAATATTTACCGCCCCATAAAATATGTTAAAAAAAAGGGGGGGGGGGATCGGTATGGCCTTGTGCATAGGTAGCCATACAGCATATCCAGCCAAACTTGTGTTTGCATTAATTGCGTCTTTGGACCCTTGTCATATTTATGCTTATAGGATATGTCAAGCAGTGTCCCACTTATTGTATATGTCGTAACAGTGACACCAATTTTTTGAACTGCCACGCTGATTCTTTAAAATAAAGAAAAAAAAAAAAAAAAAAAAAAAAAAGAGCCCGCAGTTCTGTAGTGAGTCACGACTCCTGCCTGCCCTTTGGACTATTGGTATAAACCTCTGCCGGTGACACCAAGCCAGAGCACTAGCCAAGCCAAGCCAAGCCTGATTTCAACTTTAAGCTGGAATGTGGCATAAACTTAATGTAAATAGACTTCAGGTAAATCACAATGACTAGGCTGAACAAGGTTCTCATGAATTTAAAACCCTAACGACTTTTATGTGTTTATTCGGAGTAGCTCTTAACAATGGGCAGGGAAGACACTGAAGCGGCGCACAAATGATGGCACAATAATTATATTGCCAGGAGATCAGAGGAGATGTGCGAGCTATGCAGGCTCCTCTTCTCTGAGCTGCCAGCGTTTGAAATATTGCCATAATGGTTCATTACAGCCTCGCTACTGCGGACGGCACACAAAAGCAGTAGGTTTCAGCAGAAAGTAGGACCTTTGGGGACGCCCGCCCAAACTTGCCGGCTTAAATCCAACTTCAGCTCGACAAATCTCTAATAGGATGCTATTGTGCTTCGGCGAGCGAGGAAGGCTACTCCTGCATTTTAGTCTTAATTGAATCGCTTACATTATATCAATTTGTGGACTTGATGCATACATTGGAAATATAAGCCACTCCCCCTAGACGAGATACAGAAGAGCCCTAACGAGGCCACCACAGACTAACACAAGGCACTGTGCAATATTAAAAGAGAACCTGTTAGATCCCTTTCACACTGAGGCTGTCACACTAAAAATAGCGCCTGAAAACCGCCTCCTCTGCAGCCCCAGTGTGAGAGCCCGAGGGCTTTCACACTGGAGCGGTGCACTTGCAGGACGCTAGAAAAAGTCCTGCAAGCAGCATCTTTTGGCCGGTGGGGCATCGGAGTATACACCTCTGCTCCACCGACCTTCCCATGCCATTGAAATCGGCTGAATAAAAAGGTTTAAAACGCCGCTGCCGAAGTGCTTCGCAGACGCTTCAGCAGCGGTGATTCTAACCCTTTATTCGGCTGCTAGCAGGGGTTAAAAGCTCCCCACTAGCAGCCGAAAAAAGCGACACTTTAACAGCGGTAAACACTCCACTAAAATTAGCGGCACTTTACCGCTAACAACCCCCCCCACCCCAATGTGAAAGGGGTCTTAGGGTAAAAATATTGGAAGCTGCCCCGTTCTCAGCTTGTGCTGCTGTCCCCTGTTAAAGTGACCACAGCACTGATACAAGCACCAAGAAAAGCCAGTATGACTTTCAAATAAATCTGCAAAATTTATGCAACAAAAACCCTCTACAAAATCGTTGAAGCAGTTTAGATTTCTTTTTTTTTTTTCCCGACTAGCAGGTAAGTGTGCTGGGGTACTTTTTATATTGCACTGTAATGTGAACTGCCCTGCCCATGTGCACCTCACCTATGCTAGGTATAAATTCAAGAGGAACTGCAGTCAGCTCACATAATTTGTAATAAAAACATCTTTGACATTCTGAATCTTCCCTCCAACCACAAATTTTTTTTTATTATTTATAATGGGATTCTGCACTTGCTAAATATGCTGCAGAAATCTCCCTCTGCTGAGTCTGGCTGAAGCCATTTTAACGGTGGGCAGCTGAAGCTGCTGCCTGTTCACTTCCTGGATTTACACAAACACACACCTCCAGCTCTACAGCTTTCATGGGCCCTCTTATGCTTCACCCCCCCCCCCCCCCCCCTCCTTCCTGGAAAACTTGAGAGAGAGAGCAGAGAGACAGACAGAGAGCAGAGAGACAGACAGAGAGTGAGAGAGCGAGAGAGAGCGAGAGAGAGCGAGAGAGCGAGCACGAGACAAAGCGAGAGAGAGCGCATGAGAGAGCGCACGAGAGAGAGGGAGCGAGCGAGAGCGAGAGAGAGCGAGCGCGAGAGCGAGCGAGAGACAGAGAGCGAGCTGTGTATGATGTCATAAGCCTTGGCTAATGATCAGACAAGAAACAGGAAGTGGGCTGTATAAGGGATTTACAACAACAGTGGGCAGAAGATTTAATAGATGGAAAAAATAAATAAAAAAAATAAAAAAGACTGAAGGTCTGCTTTAATCTAAATGGTTGCCATTTCCATTTTGTTTAGATATTTGCAGATAGACGCCAGAGGCCATATGAGGCTTCTGGGGTATCCCCGCACCTTTA
The DNA here is from genome assembly GCF_037356315.1 of Lithobates pipiens. NCBI lineage: Eukaryota > Metazoa > Chordata > Amphibia > Anura > Ranidae > Lithobates > Lithobates pipiens. The sequence goes on along the minus strand of NW_027507748.1, from coordinate 37,873,972 downwards.
TACTGGAAGGGGCTACCTCTAATGCCGCGTACACACGGGCGGACTGTATGGTGTACTTAGTCCGTCGAAACACATTTCAGCGGACAATCCGCTCGTGTGTGGGCTTCAGCGGACTTTTTCAGCGTGCAGTCCGGCGTACTAAGAATTTCGGATTTTTCGAAATTCTGTCCGTCGTACTTTGGTTTCAGCGGACAATCCACTCGTCAGTATGCTAGTTCGACGGACTAAGAATGGCGCATGCCCAGAAAGGATTTACACGGCGGAAGGTTGCATTGCTGTGTCTTGGACTTCCTATTTCTAGTCCCGTCGTACGTGCTGTACACGTCATCGCGCAAGCTTTCGACGGACTGTTTGTGCATCCGTGTGTGGTCAAGTCCGTTCAGTCGAAAGTACGACGGACTGTCCGTCGGATTGTATGACGAACTAAGTACGCCATACAGTCCGCTCGTGTGTACGCGGCATAAGGCTTTCAATCTATATACAGTACTGTGCAAAAGTTTTAGGCTAGTGTGAAAAATAAAGCTGTAAATGAAGAATCTTTTCAGAAATAAAAGGTGTTAATAGTTTATTTTGTATCAATTAACAAAATGGAAAGTAAATGAACAGAAGATAAATCCAAATCAATATTTGGTGACCATCCTTTGCCTTCAAAACAGCATCAGATCTTCTAGGAACACTTATGCCGCGTACACACGACCGGACTTTCTGGCAGAATAGGTCCGATGGAATCATTCCGTCGGATAGTCCGATCATGCGTGGGATAGTCCGATCGTTTTTCTTTAAAAAAAAAATTCAGACGGACCTAGAAATAGAACATGAATCAATTCCTATCGGAAAAACCATTCATCTGCATGCTGGTCTGACGGACCAAAAACGACGCAAGGGCAGCTATTGGCTACTGAGCTTCCTTTTCTAGTCCTTTTGTACGTCATGTTCAAAACAAACAGACTTTAGTCCGTTCGTGTGTGGGCAAGTCCGTTCGTTCGGAAGTCAGTCGTAACTGTCGAAAGCCCATCGGGAAGACCGCCTGACTTTTTCTGCCGGAAAAGTCTCGTCGCGTGTACGCGGCATAACGCACAGAATGTGAAGGAACTCGGCAGGTAGGTTGTTCCAAACATCTTGGGTAACTAACCACAGATCTTCTGTGGATGTAGGCCGCCTCAAATCCTTCTGTCTATTCATGTAATCCCAGACAGACTCCACGATGTTAAGATCAGGGCTCTGTGGGGGGCCTAGCCATCACTTCCAAGACTCGTTCTTCTTCACGCTAAAGAAGATTGATCCAACCGACGCAGGTTTTGGGAGGGGGTGATTTGAGTCGTACAAATTTCATTGTTTTGGGCTACAAAGAAGGGTATTAAATTCAAGTCTATTTGGTCAGAGTTTACGCAGAGCTGGGGTTCTTCCCTCTGACCCAATAAGGCAGTATGTGAACCCAGCAACTGGTTGCTCAGGCATAGATTGTCCAAGTAGAGGAAAACTCAGTGGTAATCGTTTGAGGGAGGACTTTTCTGGTCCAGTAGGACTGTACCCAGGAGCACAAAGCCAGCTCCATAAATACTTGGTTTGGCGAGTCTGGTGTGAAGGAACTTGAGTGGCCTACACAGAGTCCTGACCTCAAACCCTACTGAACTCATTTGGGATGAATTTGGAAGTCGATTGTTAAGTGAGCTCTTCTCATCCAACATTAGTACCTGACCTCAACAATAATCTTTTAGCTGAATGGGCAAAAATGCCTACAGAAAAGCTTCAAAAAGGAAATCAAGTCTGTTTTAGCAACAAAAGGATGAGAGATGGGAAGTCAACGTCAGATCAGCCCAACAAGCTTATATAGGTGTAATGGTTAAAGTGGAACTTTACTCTCTCAATCAACATGGACTATTATTAATCCTTCATATAAAGTCCCATTTTCTTCCCTTGCCCTTTCCCCTTTATGAGATATCCAATAGACAGGGGTGGAGCTATATGACCTAAATGGTCTGTACCTCATAGAAAAGTCCTAAATAGATATTCTGTTTCCAATATTTTTAATCCTTATGCTGCTAACATTAGTATATAGTAGAGCTGCTCGATTAATCGTTAAAGAATCGAGATTGCGATTCTACCTCACAATCTTAACACAGCATTTTTCTGATTCAGTGCAGAGAGAGTTCTCTGCTCACAGCAGACAGCTGTCAAAAAAACACAAAAAAAAAAAAAAAAAAAAAAACAGGCAGCCTGCCAAGTTTATCACAACATTGCTTAGGCGGAGATAAAGAGAAACATTGTAACACTTAAATCCACTTTCACACTGGCAGTGCCCGGCTGTTCGCGCAGTTGCAGCACTTTTCGGCTGCTAGCGGGATGCTTTTTACACCCCTCCCCCCCCCCCAAAAAAAGTAAAAAGTCCCATTTTCAGGTGCTTTCATTGCAATGGGCAGGGCGTTTTGGGAGCGCTATTTACATCGCTCCCAAAAAGTCCTGAAGATGCGGCTTTTCAAAACGTCCCACAAGTGCACGGCCCCAGTGCAATGAAAGGGAGGTGCTTTTCAGAGGCCATTTCTAGCGCTAAAGTGCCTGAGAACCACCTCAGTGTGAAAGTAGCCTTAGATTAAGGGAACAAACTTCTGTTTGTAAATGAGGTCAGTTTAACCACTTAAAGACTATACCTTTTTTTTCTGTTGCTTAAAAATTAAAATCAGTATTTTGTTCTCTATAAAATAATTTAGAACCGACAAACAGTATATTATATATTATATATATATATATATATAATATATAATATACTGTTTGTCGGTTCTATATATATATATATTTTTTTTTTTTTTTTTTTTGCAGAAACCTAGAAAATAAAATGGCGGTTGTTGCAATATTTTATGCCACACTGTATTTGCGAAGCGGTCTTTCAAGCGCAATTTTTTGGGAAAAAATACACTTTAATGAATGAATCAAAAACTAAACTGTAAGTTAGCTTTTATTTATTTATTTATTTTTTTTGTATAATGTGAAAGATGATGTTACATTACGAGAATCGTTATCTTTATTCCAAGAAAAAAAATGGTGATTCTCATTTTGGCCAGAATCGTGCAGCTCTAGTATATAGATAGGAAATGATATCATATTCACATGTTTTAAACTTTATTTTACATTTCTTCAGTTACTTCCTAGTTTCCATGCTTAGGCACACGATTGCATACAAGTCTTTAGGAGGGGGGTTTTCTCAGCTAAGCGCACACTTCTGTATGCCTGCCTGAGCCAAGGGCAGATGGATTCCAGAAAGTTAATTCTACATGAATCACTTGCCATTTTCTCAAGATGGCAATGACCAGAAAAAGGGGGGGGGGGGGGGGTTTCAAAGCGATTTCTCAGCAAAATAAAGCAGGGTAGGATGGATGGATGGAGGAGTTTGTTTGAATATTAAAAACTAATTAAAAAAAAGTTTTGGTTTGTGGTGCTCAGATATAGTGTAGTTCCACTAAGTATCCACAAACATTTAGCCACACAGTGGGGTTGATTTACTAAAACTGAACAGTATAAAATCTAGTGTAGTTATTCATAAAAACCAATCAGCTTCCAGGCTTTTTGTCAAAGCTTAACTGAACAAGCTGAAGTAAAGCTGGCCATACACCTATAGATTACCTGCAGATTTTCTATGGTTAGATGGAAAAAGTGGGAGATTCCTCCATCCACACAGTTTAGCGAACATGGAGAAGTCTGTTGCACTTTTTCCATCTAATCATAGAAAATCTGCAGATAATCTATAGGTGTATGGCCAGCTTAAACCCTTATACACCTGATCGGAATGTTGGTTAACAGTGTCAGACTTTTGTCCGAAGGGCGAGTGCCAGGAACTTGTCTTGCATACAAAAACGGCACACAATTGTCAGCCAACAAACACGAAGGTAGTGACGTATTATGTGGAATTTCAGCTCTCGAGCACCACCCTTTGGGCACCTTCTTATAATGTTGTGTTTGGTGAGCATGGATTCCGAGCATGCGTGTTTGTACTTTGGCCTTTTGCGTGACGGACTTGTGTACAGACCATAAGAAAATCTGACAACAGACCGTTGTATGTGGAAAAAATTTACTAGTCTGCCATCCAACATTTGTTGGCAGAAAGTTGGACAACATTTCTTTGAAGGAGCGTACGAACGGTCAGATTTTAGGCAAACAGTCATCACATAATTCCCTGCCAAAAATCTGATCGTGTGTACGAGGCTTTAGACGCTAATTGGTTACCATGCAAATCTACACCAGATTTTGCACTCTCCAGATTTAGTAAATCAAACCCGGTGCATCATGCAAATTAAAAATGTCAAATATTTGTCCTACCTTTATAGAGAAGTAAATTGATAAAAATGTAAACAACTTAGAAAGTGGAGATAATACGTGGCTATTCTGGCTCCCAAACACCTGGATAGTCAAATATTTTGCAGTGCATACCTTTACAACAGTCTTTCTGAACCTTTGCAACACAGAGGAACCTTTAAAATAACTTTCTGGTATCGGGGAACTCCTAATAAAAATGACTATATGTACAACTCAGGATACATTAGTGTGATGGTCAGTGGGAAGAATTCCCCTCTTACAGATAGCTAAATAGATCAATGGTGCTGGAGAGAACTTTTCTGAGAGCAGAAATTGCTCATTGCTCAAGGAACCCCCAACAACCTCCGGGGGAACCCAGCTTTAAAGTCCATCTATGGTGAAAATGTACAATCCTATATTAAATTTCCGCATTATATTCCACTTATTTCTAGCCTACTATTAATCTGAACAATCTTGATCTATGTAAACATACTCTTAAGATCGCCACACGTTTACCTGCAGAACGTCTGTGACACGTAGTCGCTATGCCTTGTGCTGTCAGGAGGGGGTGTCGGTACAGGGATCACTGTGTAACAATACAGTGATCTCCTCTGCACCCCACTGACTGCATGCGCTGATCCAGTGGAGATTTTCCAACAAGGCAGTTCATGAAAAGTTGATCGATAAATCAAGTGCTCTTGAATAGGAACCACCAGACATGGATTGAAATGTTGCCATTTCTTGCTGAATTTTCAATCCATGTCTGGCCAGCGTAAGGCAAGCTGTATTTTTCACACATACTTAAAGGCTCCATTCACACCATGGCGTTCCGTTTTGCAGGCAGAATCGCCGTGATCCTGCCCGCGATTCAGAAACGCCACAAATTGCTGGACGCCCTTGCGATCCCCATTACTTTGAAAGGCACCCAATCGTGGCACAAACAGAACCGCGGGAAGCCCAAAAAAAAAAAAAAGAAAAAAAAAAGTGTACTTCTTTTGGTCGGACGTCTCGCGGCATTTCTGAACAGGAAACGCTATGGTGTGAATGGAGCCTAAAGCATATCTCTTGCCCAACTCCCTCCTTGTTGGCCTACCTCTACACAAATCTTTCAGTTGACAATGAACGCTGTTGCCAGATTCAGTGTTCACCACCCCTCTCCTCTGCCCAGCTTTTTACTGGCTTCTGCTCACCCAATAAATGAAATGTAAAATATTAAAATCGGTTGCAAACTCTCCCCCACAACTTTGTCCCATGTAAATCAGCATAAAAAACCCCTAATGAACACTGCTTGTAGATATCTTCTTACTTGCTTAGTATTGGTGTAATCCTTTTTGTTCTTTAGAATGACATCACTGAGCATGCCCAGATCTCCCCTGATTTACGGCACACTCTCTGTCTTATCCATCTGTTATCAGGACTTCCTACAGCACACAACACTGAACTTCCAGGAGACTGCAGAATCACTCAGAGCTTCCTCCTACCCCCCATGTGACATCACGTGCAGTGTAAAGCAGGGCATGAGACAGCATTACTGCAGTCTTATCAGCTGAAGCTGATAAGACTCACACAGGCAAACACTAGATAATCAGCACAAGTAAATACTATGAAATAAAACAAGTCACCTATGAGCAGGGTTACCATAGAAACGTTGGATTGAGAAGGAGGCTTGGTTAACAGTACAGGAAGTGCTCAATGTAAGGGCGGAAATGCACTCCACTGTGGACTCAGAAAACAATACTTAAGATGGCGCTGCCTAACCCCTGGAAACAAGTTTTTTAAAAGTTTCTTTAAACCGTAAGTAATATGTGATTTGGGCTGGATTACAGTGACTGTAGTTTGATAATTACTTATTATAATGGACTAAATGAAAAGAAGCATCAGAGTGGGAGAGTTTACTTCCTCTTTAACATACAAGCCATCCACAACTCTGCCCCCAGCTACATCACCAATCAGGTCTCCAAATATCAACCAAATTGTTCTCTCTGTTCCTCCTCCCATGACCTCCTGCTCTCTAGCATGCGCGTCATCTCCTCCCATGATTGACTGCTGGTCTCCAGAGCCCCTCCATTCCTCTGGAAATTAGTACCCCAATCTGTCTGATCATCTCCAACTTTGAACGATCACTGGAAACTCATCTTTTCAGGAAGACCTATCCCATCTCCATCTAACAAATAAAAAACTTACTTTCTCCAAAAGCTCATCCCCCACAGTTTACCTTTTGTATCACTTACCTTTTTATAAATTGTAAGCTCTCAGGAGCAGGGCCCTCCTAACACCCTTGCCTTGAATAGTATTGTTACTGTTCTATCGTCTATTCTATTGTACAATCTGTTGGCGCTATATAAATCCTGTATAATAATAATAGTTTGGCTAGAGTTGAGTTTTGGGTATCTTACAATAGTGGAGCACAACAGCAAGTCCTCACCAGTGTAGTATTCACATTCAAAGCTGATAAACAAGCTAAAAAGGTGGGAGGTGACACAGAAGCAGAAAAGCTGCAGGTTCTGAATAGTGATGAAACCCTCTGGCAATGCTGTTTGAATCACAAGAGTGGCTGAACAGAATAACAAAAGGTTTCCAAAGCAATAACAGATCACAGAGATGCATTTTGAACATGCATTTGACTGCAGAGCTGCTTTGCAAGAAATGTGAGGGAAGGAAATATTTTTACCCAATTTCACCAGCTATTTTCAAACCTGTACTGGAAGTAACAGGTGGAAGCGGGTTGGTTGCTGCAGGCAACACAGACATTTCTTTTTTTTAAGCTTTTCCAATTGAGCCCTATTTTTTTTTTTTTTTTTTTTTTTAACAGCTGCTTGCTTTTAGCAGTCTGCGATGGAAGAGAGTAGAAGAGTCAGAATAGAGGCAGCGTAGCATGCAGTGTGTTTGGTTCTTACCTGTACATTTAAGGACTGTGCAGCGGCCTGTAAACTTGTTCCAGCAAGCTGGACCTATGATACAGGGCAAACACAGCACGTGAATCTGGTACCAGCAAACATTTATAACCTACATGCCATTACAGAACAGTCATTCAAGCAGAACTTTAGGCAAACCACATCATTGAAATACCTCCTGTCAGAACTGCTGAGGTCTATTGTTTCTGTTCACCCAAACTTGTGATCTAGGAACCCCTGCCAGAATGCACAGCCTGACCATTGACGACACCCCCCCCCCCCCCCCCCCACACACACACACACACGCACACACACACACACACACACTTTGCATCAGCACATCTTGATCATTACTTTTGTCATGAACTCATGAAGCAAGTCATCACCCTTTGCTGTCTCCTATTGTCAGAATGTTCACGGCAGCATCAGCTGGATTTGCTCCTAGTGCTGCTCCTCCCTTAAAAGTAAGGGGGTTTTAGGTCGCGCTATGGATTGTGGTTTGGGTAAGAGCAGCCCCTATTTAAATTCCTACCCAGTAAGGGAAGGAATAAAATGAAATAGGGAGGGGGGGGGGGGAAATAGGATTGGCGCTATACCCTTTAAAAAATTGGAGACTTAGGTATACAATTAGCAAGAAATTTCCAGCAGGCTGGATAATAAAATAAAATAGATATGAATAACTGTGTATGTGTCAGTTAGTGTCAACCAACAATTATTGTATCCTTTAAAGACCATAAGTGTCATAACAAATCATAAATTCATAAATCATTAAACAATTGTAACAGCATGCAATAAAAATATAAAGTGCTAGGTGCTGGTGAACAAATACTGGTATTTGTGACAAAACTATATGAATAAAAAGTAGAGCTTAGTATAAAAAGTATATATAAAGGTATATATAGAAGAAATATATATAAAAAATATATATAAAAATATATATATAAAATATTCCGTTTATCTGTTAAACGTATCAAGTCCTCACGTAGTGTAACTGTGATGAAAGGTGCATATTACATGGTTGAATAAAGATGCAAGACGGTGAAAAAATGTGGTAAAATTTAGCAGTATGAAAAATGCAAAAGTAAAAATGAAAATAAGAATAGTAATTAAAAATAGTAAAAAAAGTAATTAAAATGAGTAAAAAAGTGTCCCTCAAAAAGGTGGTTATGAATTAGTGGGGTGTCCTCTGCGGGTGAAAGTGAAGTGAAAGGTGGAGGAGATTTCAATTGTTGTTCCCGGTGCTCTGTGGCTATTTTTATGCAGTTGCTCTCACCAGAGTTATGGCCCCTTCCGGGGTGGATCAACCTTCACAGTATCAGCCACTGTGTAGCTCTCTGGCTTGCCTCTATTGCGGTTCCGGGAAACCTTCGTTCCTCCGTTCATATGCCGTGTTCGGTTATATGTAATGAATAAGAGGCATATCCATGGTGCAGTATGTCTTATAAAACTTCGTATTTATTATATTGCGCTCCAGAGGACGTCTTTGATGACGAAACGCGTAGGGCGTGGCCAGAAAGCATACACCGCTAACTCAGAAGGCGTGCTAGCCGAACGGAATCTTTCCTTTCAATATACACATATGAACAGATGTTTGTGAGTAATACTTTTGCCTATATAATAAATACGAAGTTTTATAAGACATACTGCACCATGGATATGCCTCTTATTCATTACATATAACCGAACACGGCATATGAACGGAGCAACGAAGGTTTCCCAGAACCGCAATAGAGGCAAGCCAGAGAGCTACACAGTGGCTGATACTGTGAAGGTTGATCCACCCCGGAAGGGGCCATAACTCTGGTGAGAGCAACTGCATAAAAATAGCCACAGAGCACCGGGAACAACAATTAAAATCTCCTCCACCTTTCACTTCACTTTCACCCGCAGAGGACACCCCACTAATTCATAACCACCTTTTTGAGGGACACTTTTTTACTAATTTTAATTACTTTTTTTACTATTTTTAATTATTATTCTTATTTTCATTTTTACTTTTGCATTTTTCATACTGCTAAATTTTACCACATTTTTTCACCGTCTTGCATCTTTATTCAACCATGTAATATGCACCTTTCATCACAGTTACACTACGTGAGGACTTGATACGTTTAACAGATCAACGGAATATTTTATATATATATTTTTATATATTTTTTTTATATATATTTCTTCTATATATACACCTTTATATATACTTTTTATAATAAGCTCTACTTTTTATTCATATAGTTTTGTCACAAATACCAGTATTTGTTCACCAGCACCTAGCACTTTATATTTTTATTGCATGCTGTTACAATTGTTTAATGATTTATGAATTTATGATTTGTTATGACACTTATGGTCTTTAAAGGATACAATAATTGTTGGTTGACACTAACTGACACATACACAGTTATTCATATCTATTTTATTTTATTATCCAGCCTGCTGGAAATTTCTTGCTAATTGTATACCTAAGTCTCCAATTTTTTAAAGGGTATAGCGCCAATCCTATTCCCCCCCCCTCCCTGCTCCTCCCTTGCCCAGTCCAAAAAGCTACTGTACTGGGCCTGATATCAAGACTAACTATATTCAGAGAAAGCCTAATGAACACATTATCTTTTCTTACCCACCTGGAGTTCAGCTTTCAAAACTGTTTTTTTGTCCCACCATAACTTTCAAGGGTATAAATTTATGTACACTTCTAGAAAATCTATAATTTCACCAATATAAAAAAAATAAACAAAAAAAAACGAAAAAAAAAATGTAAGTCAAAGGCATAATGAGCTAGTATGCATTTACTAGCCCATTATAAAATACTTACCTTAGAGCAAAGCTCTCTCAGCAGTGACCGCACACCGCTGGCATTTCCCCTGGAGTTTCTTCCGGGTTCACGGGGTCCAGCGCTGTGACTGTCAGGAACCTTGATGCCACTCCCACCTAATTGCAGGAGCCACCGGTCGGTCACGGCACAGGGCCCTGAAGAAGTGGCATGGGCGGCAGTTTCTTCAGGGTGCATGTGACAATGACGTCAGTGTATATAGTAAATATCACCTAAACGGTGCAAGTTTAGGAGATATTTACAGTACCTATAGGTAAGCCTCGTTATAGGCTTACCTATAGGTACAATTAAAAAAGGAAGACTTTACTTCCTCTTTAAAATTAATACTTTAAAGAGAAGTCTTTTTTTTTTTTTTTCAGATTCATACTTACCTAGGTGGATGCAGCATCAGTCCAACATGGCACCTGTTCCCCACCAGCTCTAACAGTGAGAACCGAGCGATCAAAACTGTCAGTTTTTTAGGCCCTGAGAACCAAGCAGACGGACCCATGAACATGAATAACAGACAAGATAAGATAACAACTTTGACCAAGTGAGTTTAATATCACTCTGATCTATTATGAATTTGTAAGTGCTGAAGAGTTTTGTTGGCAGGTATATAAATAAAATAGTTGGCGGCAATAAATTATTTATTTATTTTTTAAAAGACCGGCTGTTCAGTTGATTGATTGTACACACCGATATCTGTGCCTAGCGATATTTTTTTGTAATCTCTCTTTTTATTAACAGAAAATCTCTGCAGTCTTTAGAGAAGAAGTGTGCTGTACAAGTGAACGTAAAGAGTGTCACCGCCTTGCAAACCTTACTCTAACAGTGGAGTGGGCACTCTCTAGCAGTGCATATAAAAATTCTTTTAGGAGGCATCCAGACTTCTGTAGAAAATGCCAGAACTCTACTATGCAAACCTACTGCTTAACCAAATAAAACTAACACAAAAGTGACCCCTGTTCATCTTTAGGAAGGCATATATTCGTAGATTGGACAGGATTAGGTTCTGTTTGCCCATAGTGCTTGCTCTCCAACAACTGAAAAAGTCTGAGACATGTCACCCAATCCAATAATGAGCAGTGTAGACAACACTAAAAGATGAACGCCAGGAATATGAAAGTGCTTGTTTCTGCTTAGGGTACCAATAGAAAGCACATTTACTTACTTTATCCCTCACTCCTAAAGGCTTCCTCCGCTCTGTGGGACCGGTCCCCTAAAGCCAATACTCTTTGGTGCTCTGATGTTATTAAGTACAATACAGAGCCAGCAGACCCTACATTGTAAGTGAGGAATCCCAAGGCCCACACACAACCTGGAGTGTCAGAGAAAATAGGTGAGCATCGGATGCTGGAGGAGTGAGGGATTAGGTAAGCAAAAATGCTTGTTACCGGTAGAGTAGATGGGAACAAGAATTTACCCCTTACAGTGCATGGCCGAGCCCTTTGGGAACGTCCCATTGGATGAAACACTTTGTGGCGGAGCCTGTGTAGACGCCGTCACGCCTGCCTGCTGGAACTATTACATGCTTATTATGATGCTGTTCTATGTGACTAGATACACATCACATTTGTTCAATTGAAGTAATCAGGTTGCACTATGGAATGCTGTTCATTTCTTTTTCTGGAGTGACATCAATGTCAGAAGGCAAGCGATTGCACTGAATCTCTGTTGGTGTGCCCTGTTACTTCCAAGTTCTTAAAGAAATCTCGCTGCTGTGATCCTTGCTGGTGTTCCCTGTGGTTTCCTTGATTGGGGCTCCAGAACCCTGATACAGAGCGCCATTTAGACCACCTATAATTTGCGGATCTGATAATCTGGTAAGAGGCTGCATGTCACGGTGGTGGAATACACTATTTGGAGATAAGGATGAACTTTATTTGATTGCATTATTGGATTGGTGGTGAGGCTCACTTGTGCGTATATATATATATATATATATATATATATATATATATATATATATATATACACACACATACACACACACACACATACATATACACACACACACACACACACACACACACACGTTTTGTGTGTACAAACTTTATAGGTTTCCATAACTGGAGTGATGGTGAAGCTTGTTTAGATACACAAGTTTGGCATGTATGGACTGTTGAGTGCATTGTCACAATGGCGGTGGATCCCACTCAATTTTTTTTGTTTTCGGATTTTATGTGATTACACAAATCTTTCATAACACATTGCCCTGTCTTTTACAAGTGCAGACATGCTAGGAATTATGGAGGAAGATTCCCCTTAACATCCTCCTTGAAGACACAAGAAAAAGCGAGAAGAAAAAATAATCGCCAAGGTCCTAAAGGTCTCCAAAGCGTCCTTTTAGACCAGTGATGGTGAAACTTGGCATCCTAGATGTTTTGGAACTAAATATCCCATGATGCTCAACTCCACTTCATTGCAAAGTGCATGAGCATCATGGGAAATGTAGCTCAAAAACATCTGGGGTGCCAAGGTTCGCCATCACTGTTTTAGACAGTTACAGCAACAAGTGTTTCCATCGGAAGGATTTCCCCTCTATTCCTGTGATGGTGATAACTCAAAATCTTTGATTTTTTTATCGCTGTCTCAGCGACAATGATCACCAGGACGAATCAAGTGGGTGAATCTTACAAGTAGAGACAGCAATACAACCCTGACAGAGGCTCTGACCCCTCATCATTCTATCCATAACTACAAACAAAAAAAAGTTTGGGCCTGGGACACATTTCAGTGACTGGGTTGATCTTTCTTAGTGAAGAGACGTTCGGAGGTAGCCAGCAATGAGAGAATCATGCAAGCACAGCAGCAAATCCCGGCTCTTTAGAGCAGTGGTTCTCAACCCTGTCCTCATGTACCCCCAACAGGCCATGTTTTGGGAATTTCTCATAGATAAAATAGTTGTCCAAAATACCAAACCATTGACTCTGATTTGAAACTCCTGTGCAAGATAAAAGGAAAACCTGCAAACATGGGCTGTTGGGGGTGCTCGAGGACAGGGTTGAGAACCACTGCCTTAGAGGACAGGTACATAGACACCCATTGCTATCTACGACACATGTGCCTCAATTGCCATGCCTTAGAAGAATTCGGCATTAAATTCCAGCCACACAATCTGCACAGACGTTCGTACAATTCCCCCATGGTTGTTTAAGTTTGCCCCCCCCCCCCCCCCCCGAAAAACATAAGGCTAATGGGCCTCTATCGAACCTGAGTGTTCGACTCTGATAGTAAAAAGCTTTAACCGATTGAGCAGCTCCAGAAGGTTTCACCCCCTTCATGACCAGGCCATTTTTCTTATTCAGCACTGCGCTACTTTTTCTGGTAATTGTGCGGTCATGCAGCGCTGTACTCAAACAAAACGTATATGATTTTTTTTTCACAAAAATAGAGCTCCCCTTTGGTGGTACTTGATCACTACTGGGTTTTTTTTATTTTTTGCGATCTAAATGAAAAAAAAAACCTTATGGGGGAATTCCTCCTACAGCGCTATTGTATTCATACAAGGCTCTCCGCTGGCAGAACACAATGATTGGGCTTGTGTCATTTATTGTTCGGGGGGAACAAAAAAGAGGGGTTTGCCCAAATCCGGCTCTCCGCGCTATTTTATGTGGACCTCGCACCTCTCCTGCAACTGTGGCAATCCCCCCCCCCCCGTCTCTGCCTCCACCTCGTCTCAGCAGTCAACAGCAGAGAGGAGGACAGAACTCCTCCGCCAGATCCAGCACCTCTCCTTGCAACCCCAAGGAGGCTCATCTCTGCTTCCCACCCCTTTCCCCGTCTCAGCAGTCGGCAGCAGAGGGGAGTACAGAACTCCTTCTACAGATTCTGTACCTCTGTGCAGCCGCAGCACCCCTTCATATTTGCCTCCCCTGGTCTCAACATTCAGCACTCCTCTAGTCCTCCTGCAGAAGTAAGAAGGGAGCACTGTAATGTAAGGGAGGAAGGGGGACACTGTTGACATCTGATGTAAAGGTGGTGGGGTGCTCTGGACATCTAGTCTTACAGATACAACCAGCCCTTTCAGGGCAATCATAACACCGACGCTGCCTCTGATGAAATGGAATCTGACACCACGGCTATACTTGGATAAAAATTCGACCTGTCCCTGCTGAGCCGGCCGAATTTTTATCCATGTATGGCCGGCTAAAAAAAAAAAAAAAAAAAAGGCCCAATCACTTATAAACAGACTGTCAGCAAGCAGGCAGTTATGGATACTTTTATTTAAAAAGCCCATGATGCTTCCGTGACCCCTCTCATGTGACAGTCAACTTATAAATTATATATTATATGGGTACTGCATTGTATGGTATTGTGTTGCTAAGAACTGTCTTGAGCATTGATGCATATGTGCTTTATAATGTTTTGTACGATGGGCGGTATTGCGAGAACCGCTCCCCCCCCCCGCCCCCCTTTTTTTCTTAATTCTGTATTCCCCCTTTAGTTCCTGTTATTTTTATTGATTTTGATCTCAAAAAGCCCATGATGCTGAATAAAGTAAAATAGTTGACAAACAACAAAAACATATATCAGTTTACTTAAAGTTATATTAAGGACATTTTTTTTTTTTTAAATAAGAAACATGTTATACTTACCTGCTCTGTGCAGTTGGTTTTGAACAGAGCAGCCCCGATCTTCCTCTCCTCTCCGGTGCTCCTGGCCGTTCCCTCCTGCGGAGTGCCCCCACAGCAATTGGGGCACTCGAGCCGGCTTGCTATTGGGACACTTGAGCCGAGCTGTCGCTCTGTGTGTGTCCATTCAGACGCGGAGCTGCGGCTCGGCCCCGCTGCCTCTCTCCGCTCATTGGCTCACTGACTTTGATTGACAGCAGCAGGAGCCAATGGCCGGCCGCTGTGCGTCTCAGCCAATTGTGAGGGAGAGTCTCAATCTAGGCTTACCTGTAGGTCAAAGTGGTTTGTAAGGGTTTACAACCCCTTTAATGCACAAGATAAAAAACTTCTGACTTTAGAACCACTTTAAAAAACATTAAAAAAAAAAATTTAAAAAAAAAAAAAATACAAACAGCCCCACTGGCACGGGACCTGAACAAATAGGTTAAAATAGCAGGAGTAACACTGTCCTCTTAGGCCCCTTTCACACATGCGGACATTATGTCCGTATTTCATCCATCCCTTTGCGGATGAAATACGGACATGCATGCATTCCTATGGGATAGCGGGTGTCTGGGGATAAACATCCGCAGACACCCGCTAACCATCCGCCTCCGCTACTGTCCGATTCTGCAGACGGAGGAAAATCCTATTTTTCTATCCGTCTGCAGAGCGGATCGGATGAACACGGACAGACGGGTCGTGCTCATCCGATCCCCATAGAGGAGAGCGGAGATCTAACAGGACGGTCCCTGCACAGAGACCGCCCTGTCCGCCGCCGGCTCAGCGGGGACAACAGAGCGATCCCCGCTGAGCAAGCGGATCATCACGGGGCGGATCATTACTGGCCTTCATGAAAATATACAAAGGACAGCTCACTGACAGAGTAGAGTTAGAGACAGACAGTCTGGTGGCAGTGGACATCTTCCTATCTAATAGCAGGATTTGACCAAGACCTTCTGACCCTTTGCGAGTGTGAACAGATCTGTGCACCAACCCCCCATTACCTATTCCCTTCCTTTTTTACACCTTGCTGTGCAGAAGGGCAAATTTAACCAACTCTGATTTTGGATGGACTTCTCTCATCATTCATCGATTTGGTATGAAAGAAGCAGTCAGCAGCAGGAATAGGATAGAATCCAAAATATCACAGTACTTTCTTGACAAAGAACAGAATATCTGTTTATATTCTTACCTGGTGGAGGTGTCCGAGGAAGGCCTGTGCTTGGGCTGTCGTGATGGCCGTTCCGACAGGCACTGGTTGCTTTTGAAAGTCCAGACCGTTCGTTTGTGTGCCTGCAAAAAAATTGCAGCATTATTATTATGCTAAAAGAACATGTAATGGTTTTATACAGCCGATAGATGGCACATATATAGCAGACTATGGAAACCAGCCCTCGCCCATACTATCCAGGACACCAGTCTCTTCTGTCAATCTCAGGGTGCTTGTATGAGGTAGGTCTTCCTCCCTTAGAACAAAAAGGGCAGTGAGGAATCTGTCAATGTTTGGTCCCACTGCTAACGCTCAGGCCTGGAAGTTCCATCTGGGATTTAGCTGATGATTACGGATCAGCAGAGTCTGTCAAATCAATTTTCTCAATTTTTAAGGCTCAAAGGCAAGGGATTGGCAAATTGATTTGTCTTGGGTACTGTGCTGTTACTGCCGGCTGGCTTCTCCACCTCCTCCAATCAGAGAGCACTTTGCATTCATTCATAAAATGCAAAGCATTCTCTGAATGGTGCCTGTGCTGAGCGGACACCTGCAGCAGGCCAGCCACTCAGCACGGGACCCCGAAGTTAGTGAAGATCACTGGAGTAACAGTGTCTACCTTCAGTGATTTCGACCAGGTATGGTACGATAGGTAGTTACACTGGTCCAAGCTGGACCAATGTAATTATGTGTAAAATATCTACTCCTGGAATTTCTCTTTAACCACTTGACCGCCGGAAGATCTTGCACATGGAGCATGCGAACATGCCTGAGCTCATCCTTACTCCCGATCAACGCTCTCAGCCAATGGTGGAGAACCCTGATTGGAGTGTTCTGGCAGGCGGCCCATTAACAGCTCAGTCACCAAGAGGTAAAAAAGAAGACGGGGAGGGGACTCCAACACACAGCCTGTGATTGACAGCGTCAGCTTTGTTCCTGTGTGAGGAACAATCAGCTCTCACTGAGCTCTGCAAAGTGCAACTTCAGCTCCCTGTACCCGCTTTCTGAAAGCTCAGACAAGAGGTAAAAATTCTGCACTTTGAATGGCTGCGGGGAAAGGGCTGCAGGGAAAAAAAAAAAAACACAACTTATGTAGGAGGATCTGTTTCATCTCTATCACCTGAGGCCAGTCACTACACAGGATATATGTAAGGGTTTACGACCACTTTAAGTGCAACATACAACATATCAGTAATAATTGGAGTAGAAAGAAAAAATTTTTATATTTCTAATGTATTTTTTTTGTTTGGCAGGCACTGGGACTGCAGTTTTGAGAATTATTTCCATCAGATGCTATGCCCGATTTACATAGTTACATAGTAAGGTTGAATAAAGACACCAGTCCAACCTGAGTGAGTTTCTACAATTGTCCCTATCCCTGTACATTGCACACTCACATCGGTCCCCACCCTCAAGGAGCCCACAATCCAAGGTCCCCATTCATATACTAGGGCCAATTTTGGACAGAAGCCAATTAACCTACCTGCATGTCTTTGGAGTGTGGGAGGAAACCGGAGTACCCGGAGGAAACCCACACAGGCACAGGGAGAACATGCAAACTCCAGGCAGGTAGTGTCGTGGTTGGGATTTCGAACCAGCGACCCTTTTTACTGCTAGGTGAGAGTGCCAACCACTACACCACTGTGCCGCCCGATTTAAAGTAGATCTCTAGGCAAAACTTTTTTTATTCATTTTGGATAGAGTAAGGAAGGGTTATAACCCCTGTCAGATTTTTTTTTTCCTGCGATCTGTGTCCCATTGGGGAGATTTCCCTTTACTTCCTGTCCCATAGCCCCACAGGAAGTGAGAGGAAATCACTGCAAATTAAGGGAAGGTCTTGGGGACCCCCATTGGGAGATATCTCCTTTATTGCTTTTCCGGGGACAACCCAAAATGTGGGATTTTCTTTTACTTTCAGTGATAATGGTAAACAGGACAAATAGAGAGGCTGAATCTCCATAACAGGAGTACAGACAGTAATAAAAACAGACAGGTCTTCTAATCCCCTCCCCACTCTATCCAAAACTAAAAGAAAAAGTTTTGTCTTTAGTTATACTTTAAGTTTAGTTTATAGTTATAGGATTGCAGTCAGGCACACATTCAGATCCATACCTGCGTTTCCATCCCCGCTGTCTGTTGATTTGCTGCTTTCTGACGGATTATTCATTCTTGCATCTGTAGAAAAGGAAAAGGTAAAATGTATTTTAAAAAAAACAGACACCACAAACACATCAATTATGAGAGTGCATAGTGTGTACTTCCCATAGAAAGAAACCATCAGTAACTTTTTAGGCAAAAAACAAAAATATAAAATTTAGGAGGAGGACTGACCATTTAAAAAAAAGGAGAAGTAAGGCCAAAGCTCTTTTGACCATACTTCGTATGTGGATAACAGGAGTGCACTTATTTCTGCACTCCCGTGACTCAGCCAACAGCGGGCTAAAGATTGTCGCCAGCTCACGTCCCCGAGTCGGTCCAGGCTCTGCAGGGATCCCGACAATAATGTTGGGATTCACCCGAATACCTGAGCAGCAGCTGGCTCAGCCTCTTAGCGTACCGCACTACACTGGGGTAAACTGTATAAGGAGCATAGCCTAAAAAGGAGATGTCTAAACACACAAAAAACAAAAAAACATGAACAACTTCCAGGATGTAAAAGAAAATGGCACCATGCAATGTCCATGGGAACAGATACTGAGAATTATACCCAGCATACAGGACAAGAGAACTGGTACTGTGCAGAATCTATATATACAAAATAGGAACAGATACCGAGAATCAGGGTGGATATAAATCATGATAAAAAAAATAATAATATTTTTTTGATTTTTATCATATTTTAATAAAATGCTTTTTGGAGTAAAAATAAATAAATAATCTATCGATAATTTTCTATTTAAGATACATTAATAATTTAGGTTATTCAGCATGATAAGAGCTTAGTTATGTGGCATGAGGCTGAATATTCTGAAAGATTTCCATTTTTGGTAACCTCATTCAATGAATCCAAGCTCTGCAAGCTGATATAGCATGCACTGCATTGATGCATTCATACAAATTTCACAGTAACCATAAGATAAACCAAAGTTCAGGAATATTCCTTCACCCCATTGTTTTGCAAATCTATGTACACTACAAACTGTATGATTGAATCGGTTCTGATATTGCAGTTTTAGTAACCTGGCAGCTTATTATTCTAAATAGGAAACCTTCATTTTGTTGGCAAATAAAAATTCGAACTACCAGCAAGAATAAGTCCTTACATTTAACAGCTTCCCGACCAGCCGCTGCAGTTATACTGGCTAGGTTGGCTCCCCTGGGCGAACAGTTGCAGCTATACGTCGGCTCGTCTTTTGAACACTAGGTGGCGTGCTCATCACAACACCGGTGCCAATGAGAGTGCCTAGCAGTCACGATGACCGTGGGGCACCCGCGATCGCTCCATACAGACAGAACGGAGATCTGTCAATGTAAACCAGACAGATCTCCGTGCTGTCAGGGGTTAGGAGAGCCATCTGTTGTTCATGCCAAGTATGAACAATGATTGCTCTTCTCACCCAGGCAGTCCCAACGCCCCCCCCCCCCCCCCCTTAGAATCACTTCCTAGGTAACACACTTAACCACTTGATCGCCCCTAGTGTTGACCCCTTCCCTGCCAGTGACATTTACATCGTAATCCATGCATTTTTATAGCACTGATCGCTGTATAAATGCCAATGGTCCCAAAAATGTGTCAAAAGTGCCCGATCTGTCCGCCACAATGTTGCAGTCCCCATAAATAAAAAATAAATAAATAAATCGCTGAACACCGCCATTACTAGTAATAAAAAAAAACAGAAATCTTTCCTCTATTTTGTAGACACTATAACTTTTGCGCAAACCAACCAACGTATTGTGATTTTTATTGCCAGAAATATGTAGACGAATACATATCAGCCAAAACAGTGGAAAATATGTGCTTAAAAAAAAAAATAAAAAAAAAAAAAAAAAATTGGGGATATTTATTATAGCAAAAAGTACAAAATGGGGCGTTTTGTTTTGTTTTTTTCAAAATTTTCGCTCTTTGTTTATAGCGCAAAAAATAAAAACCACAGAGATGATAAAACACCACCAAAAGAAAGCTCTATTTGTAGGAGAAAAATGGACCTCAAATTTTGGTTGGGTGCAACATCGCACGACTGCGCAATTGTCAGTTAAAGCCACGCAGTGCAGAATCACAAAAAATGACCTGCTCATTGAGCAGCCAAATCTTCCGGGGCTGAAGTGGTTAAAGAGCACCTGTCATTTCAGATCCATCATGGCAGCGATTGTCAGCGGGGCATCCACTCACTGCTGCCGCCCCGTCCCTCACCTTGTTGTGTCACTGCCGCATTACCAGCCATCCCATTTAAGTGAATGGGACTGTCGGTGAGTCAATGGCGGGTCAGAGGAGGAGTCGCTGAGGGACAGAGATGACAGCTGCTCTTTAAAAATGATGATTTAAATTGAGTTGGTTTAAATCAAATCCACCCTGCTGAGAATTACACCTGGCATACGGGACAAGAGAAGTGGTATAGTGCAGAGACCATACATACAGAACAAGTATACACAATTAGCGGACCCCCAGCTGTTGCAGAACTAAAAAATCTCATAAGGCATAGCAAGACCAGCCACAAGCATGACACCCAGAGGCAGAGGCATGGTGGGACTTGTAGTTTTTCAACAGCTGGAGGTCTGCTAATTGCATATCCCTGATATGGAATAAGAACTACACTCAAATGAATTACACCCATCATACAGAACAAGAGAAGTAGTACTGTGCAGAGTCAATATACACAGAATAGGAACAGATACTGAGAATTACACCCCGCATACAGCACAAGAGAAGTGATACTGTGCATCATTCATACATATAGAATAAACAGATACTGAGAATTACACCCAGCATTCAGAAGACAGGAAGTGATAGTGTATAAATTTACATACAAAGAACAAAAAAAACAAAAAAAAAACAAAAAAAAAAAGCTTCCAGTCAATGTAACAATAGAAGTAGTATTGTGCCATGTATATAACTGTCAGTCTTTTAGGAACAGTAATCACATCACATGATTATTGCATTTTATGGCTCGCTCACACTGGGGGCCCTGTGCTGTGCTTTACTGCCTGTGTTAAATGTGATGTACAGGGGATATCATGTACAGAGTCTGTGCTGGGACCAATCATGTTTAATTTGTTCATAAACGACCTGGAGGATGGGGATGGGGTAAACAGTTCAATCTCTGTATTTGTGGACGATGCTAAGCAGGGCAATAACTTCTCCGCAGGATGTGGTTGTGGAAACCTTGCAAAAAGATCTGAACAAATGAATGGGGTGGGCAACTACATGGCAAATGAGGTTCAATGTAGAAAAAATGTAAAATAATGCATTTGGGTGGCAAAAATATGAATGAAATCTATACACTGGGGGGAGAAACTCTGGGGGAATCTAGGATGGAAAAGGACCTGGGGGTCCTAGTAGATGATATAGCAGCAGCTTGGCATTGCATGCCATTGCTGAGCCTAACAAAGCAAAACAGAATATTGGCATGCATTAAAAAGGGGATCAACGCCAGAGATAAAACAATAAGGCCCCTTTTCACACGGAGGCACTTCCAAACTGCCAGTAAAATACTGAGCGCTTTTGAAGAGCTTTCTGTTCATTTCAATGGAGAGGGGCGTTTTTTTCACTGCCCTGCCAGCGCACTGGCCCGGTGTGAAAGCATTCACTGATTTTAAATGGAAATAGGTTTTTAGATGCTTTTTTTTAGCGTAAAAGCACCTGAAAAGCTCCTCAGTGTGAAAGGGGTCCAATTTTCCCGCTCTACAGGACTCTGGTCCAGCCGCACCTGGAGTATGCTGTCCAGTTCTGGGCACCAGTCCTCAGGAAGGATGTACTGGAAATGGAGCGAGTACAAAGAAGGGCAACAAAGCTAATAAAGGGTCTGGAGGATATTAGTTATGAGGAAAGGTTGCGAGCACTGAACTTATTCTCTCTGGAGAAGAGACGCTTGAGAGGGGATATGATTTCATTATATAAATACCGTACTGGTGATCCCACAATAGGGAGAACATTGCAATTAGGGAGTTTAACAAGAATCGAGGCCACTTATTAAAATGAGAAGAGGCTTAACCTTAAATTACGTAGAGGGTTCTTTACTGTAAGAGCGGCAAGGATGTGGAATTCCCTTCCACAGGCGGTGGTCTCAGCGGGGAGCATCGATAGTTTCAAGAAACTATTAGATAAGCACCTGAACGACAACAACATACAGGGATATACAATGTAATACTGACATATAATCACACACATGGGTTGGACTTGAGTCTTTTTTTTTTTACCTCACCTACTATGTAAC
The DNA here is from genome assembly GCF_037356315.1 of Lithobates pipiens. NCBI lineage: Eukaryota > Metazoa > Chordata > Amphibia > Anura > Ranidae > Lithobates > Lithobates pipiens. The sequence continues at coordinate 37,851,788 of NW_027507748.1, read as the reverse complement.
TATGTGGGGACATTTATTGTGAATGGACCTTGCCGATGGACGTGCGTTGTAGAATGCACCATTTTTTGGCACGGTACAAAAATGCACATGTGTTGGTAATGCATGTAAAGCGTGTTACTGCAAATGCCATAGTGTGAATGGGCCCTTGCATATAGGAACATGATCAAGACTGTTTTGCAAAATACAGGACACCGGTCAACCATGTAACAAAGAGGACCTGTCAATCGTGAATAGGAGAGGAATTAAGCGAGATCTGATAGGATAAAAGCAGAGAGCAACTCCCAAGAAAACGTAGGTGAGCGGACACAGAATAATTCCCTGCCGCACATTTTATTGTCACATGGGGATACTTCCAAGCATCCATCCTTCACCGACACCACAAATAAGACAACTATGGCGGTGAGACGATGGCGGAGAGGCCTTTAGGTTCAGACAGATCTGAGCGATGGCTTTGATTGGCCCGGCTGGTGGAATGGCGCAGGAGACCGTAGATCAATATAGGACTGCGGCCTCTCTCTCTCCAGCACCCCCCGTATCTGTCTGCACAGGCTCCCTGACTTTTAGGCCTCAGACATAATTTGCCGGCTGCAGCTAATCCCTCCGAGTCTGGAGCACACAAACCCCACATCGCAGATAAATATAATTTATATTGTGCTGAAAACTGCATGGCTGTTCCTCTTCTCACAAAACTTCCATCTCAGCACCGTCTTCCCGTCACCATGGAAACCGCTTGTTTATGAGAGGAAGGATTTTCTTCTAAAAAGTCTGTCAATTTACAGCGAGCGGAGCAGACGATACACCGATAACGGAGATCTGGGCTCTGGAAAATACTGGCCGTGAATGAATGCTGCCGTAACAAGGAAAAAATAAAAAACACAGACCACGAGGTTATACGCGATTATTCAGGGCAGAGTGACAGGTTCACTTTGTAGCATGTCCTACAGGTGCCATGCTAAAAAATAAAAAAAATAAAAATTGCAATTGCCAGTCTGGATAAGATGAGGATGAATTTCTCCACAATGCCTGCAGCTACAAAGGTCAGTAAGCGCTTATTTGAAAGACTCAGTCACCCATTAAAAAAATCTCAGGGGAAAAAAAAAACAGAAAAAAAACCAAGTATTTTATTAAGTTTCACCATTTTTGTTTTCAGTTATTGATTTGCTCATTCAATAGTGCCTTTGAGCTCAGAAAATATTACCATTACAGGAGGAGTCATTTCCCCAGCACAGCGTCCCCCCCCCCCCCGCATGTCACAGCCCTATTTTCTTTTGGGAGTGTCCAGTCACTGTCTGTGCTGGCCCAGCTCCACCCCTCACCTTCATACATAACTTTTTATGTAGCAGCCAGAGGTGGAGTGGAAGGGAATACAGTGGAACCTTGGATTACGAGCATAATCCGTTCCAGCAGAATGCTTGTAATCCAAAGCACTCGCATATGAAAGTGAGTTTCCCCATAGAAGTCAATGGAAACAAAAGATAATTTGTCCTGCATTGACTTCTATTGCATGCAATACCGCATGTGGCCAGAGGTGGAGGGGGGGGCGCTGGAGAGTCTCGGCTCGGCTGAACTCTGAAGGCCACAGAAATCCTCGGGAACGGAGTGTCACTGGCGACCCCGCACCTCTGGCCAAATGTGGTACTGCACGTCCCATTAGCTTGAATTCTGCTTCTTTTGCAAGACAACACTCGCAAACCAAATCAGAATAAAAAAAAAAAAAAAAAAAAAAAAAAAAAAAAAAAAAAGAAAAGTTGCTCGTCTTTCAAAACGCTTGTTAACCACGTTACTCGTTAATCAAGGTTCCACTGTACTACAGAGTGGCATTTGAGTGACAGCTCTGGAGTCTGCTGATCTAACATCCAGGAGAGCGGTGCCCAGCAGCAGGCTGAGGGCATCTGGACGTGAACACCTGGGAGGATTTACAGGTGAACAACAAGCCTAAAATCAATTAAATACACATCTAATATTATGGGAATTATGGGAAAAGCTTTATGGAAATTGTAATATGCATAGAGTGGAGCATATGACCAGAATTAACACTGCTCGCTCTATTACTACACCGGATTTATATAGCACCAACAGTATGCGCAGCACTTTACAATGTAGGGGGGGGGGGCAGTACAGTTACAATACAGAGGGCCCTGCTTGTGGAGCTTACAATCTAAAAGGGAGGGGGGGGGGTGGTACAAAAAGGTAATAGCTGCTGGGGATGATCTGATGGAGGTGACTGGGGTACAGTACTTAGGTGGGGGTGGGGTAGGCTTCCCTGAATAAATGAGTTTTCAGGGATTGCCTAAAGGCGGACAGGGTAGGGGCGGTAGCTGAATCAGGTGGAGGTAGGTGAATCAGTGGAGTATAGGGAGGGCAAAGAAAAGAAGTCTGAAACCAACGCTGAGACTTTTTAAACAAAAAAAAAAAAAAAAAAATTGCAGACCCGTAGTATACTTGCCATTTTAGAATGACCGACGTGAAAAAAATAAAAAAGAGAATTTAGTGTCTTTAAGGCAAGGAGGTACACTGGACGCACAGCACATGCCTTGTGGTAATGCTATGCAACATTATGACAAAAGTTCTGATTCATACCCTTTCAATCAAATTCACCTAAATTGGTCTTAAAGTAGTTCTAAACCCTGGAGATTTTTTTCTTCTTTCATGCATTCAATGAATGCAGGTAAAGAGTAAACCCTCTGTGTGCAGCTCCACCCCCACGCACTTACCTGAACCCAATTGTGATAGAGGGATGTGCACGAGAGCAGCAGGTCACTCCCTCCTCATTGGCTGCTGTCAATCACAACCACTGAGGGGGGGGGGGGGGGGGGCAGAGGTGGGGCTGAGCCATGCTCTGTGTCTATGGAGTGGGAGTGAGAGCGCACACACACACACACACACACACACACACACACACACACACACACACACAAAGTGCCCCCCCATAGCAAGTGACTCAGGGGCGGGGCCAGGAGCGACGGCAGGGGACCCCCCAGAAGAGGAGGATCGGAGACGCTCTGTGCAAAACCATTACACAGAGCAGGTAAGTATAATATGTTTGTTATTTAAAAAAAAAAAGGTGCAATCAGTTAAATTATAGGAAAATGTATTCCTAATAGACTACATAGAATACATCAGCAATAATAATTGACACGTTTTTAAACCGCCATTCTGTGATACCCATATTGAAACTGCAGCATTTCCGGAGAGGTTCTGAAATGACTAGAAAATAACAGGTGTGTGTAGAAGAGGGACAACAGAGCCATACAATTAGACTAATACACTCATTTATAACACTCAGCAGACCAAAAAACTGCTTTAGACATAAAATGATATAAACTGTTTTTCAGATGTCATGGAATTAGAAAACACCTGCAGACCAACCAATAAGGGAAGGCTTGAAGAGTTTGCCAATTACTGTTGTACCCCCCCCCTCCTCCCCCCCCTAAAGCAGTGGTCTCTAAACTGTGGCCCGTGGGCCAGATGCGTTGCTTTTGATTGCCTTTATCTGGCCCCTGGGGCACTACTCCTCCCACTGATATGAGGCACTGCTGATGTCAATGATGGGCCACTGTACCTTCCACCGACACCAATGATGGGACATAAATACTCCAACTGACACCAATGATGGGGCACCATTTCTCCCACCAACACCAATGATGGGGCACAATTCCTCCCACCTACACCAAAAATGGGACAACATTCCTCCCACCGACAACCAAAAATGAGGCACCATTCCTCCCACCGACCCCAAAAATGGGGCACCATTCCTCCCACCAACACCAATGATGGGGCACCATTCCTCCCACCGACACCAAAAATGAGGCACCATTCCTCCCACAGTCACCAAAAATGAGGCACCATTCCTCCCACCGACACCAAAAATGGGGCACCATTCCTCCCACCGACACCAAAAATGGGGCACCATTCCTCCCACCGACACCAAAAATGGGGCACCATTCCTCCCACCGACACCAAAAATGGGGCACCATTCCTCCCACCGACACCAAAAATGGGGCACCATTCCTCCCACCGACACCAAAAATGGGGCACCATTCCTTCCACCGACACCAAAAATGGGGCACCATTCCTCCCACCGACACCAAAAATGGGGTACCATTCCTCCCACCGACACCAAAAATGGAGCACCATTCCTCCGACTGACCCCAAAAATGGAGCACTATCCACCCCCCCTTTGACTGACCCCAAAAATGGGGCACTATCCACCCCCCCCTTTGACTGGCCTCAAAAATGGGGCACTATCCCCCCCCTCCGACTGAACGCAAAAATGGGGCACTATCCCCCCCCCTCCGACTGACCCCAAAAATGGGGCACTATTCCCCCCTCCGACTGACCCCAGGCACTATGCAATTTTTTTACTCCCACTGATGCCATTTTCTACTCTCCCTGGCCAGTCTGCCCCCCCCCTAAAGTCTAAAAAGGACAGCAAACTAGCCCTTTGTTTAGAAGCTGTGGAGACCCCCCTGGTCTATAGCACACAAAGTGTTCTCTTAAAGAGGATGACCTTCAGTCTTTCAGTTATACATGCTCCTCTACTGTACTAAAATTGCTGCAAGTCAGATAGAGCCCACCTCATTTCCTAGCTGAAAGCCATCCAGCACCATATAGCCCTTTCCTCCTTGGACGGACTTTCCCTGACCCTTACATTCTTGGAATGGACGCCCAGCACCACATATGGACACCACCAAGGGCTGTCTACTGTTTTCAGAAAGCTATGTACAGCCATGATCTGCCTGCATTGCATAGGAGCAGACCAAGAGATGACTTCACTGCGTATAAAATAAGTTCTGTCATAAAAACGGAAAGGTTTAATTTTTTATTTTATTTTAACGTGATTAAAGTGGAAAGGTGTAAACAAAGGAAGTCAAAATAGACTAAACTTTAAATAGTGACATATAGAATACAGATACTGCTTCCTTCAACTCACTCCTGGGCTGCATCGGGGTATATAAATAGTAGAATTTCTAGTCTGAAGCTGGTGTATATAAGTCATGAAAATGCAGAGCAGATCCAACCCAAGAAGAGGCTGAGTGAGCCTGGATAAAAAAGACACTCAGCTGACGGTGTTCTGGGAATGACAGGAATTCACAATAATGAAGGCTGATGAGACAGTGGCAGTGACAATCCGAACAATGCAGAGCTTCTCTGTTCAGCTGTACGCACAACGCCTGAATACACAGGGGACAGATGTGGGATAATGCTGGGCGTTATGGGCCATGCCTTCACCACAGACAGTCCTTTCCAACACACACAGCACATTGTTCTGCTCCGTCTACTACGGCACTAAAATTGTTGTGTTAGGAAACACACATTCTTTGCACCTGGGGAATGAGAAGTTTGGGGACAGACAAGTCCTCTTCACACAACCCCCCCACAGAGCACAGTGACCGCACAATATGGTGGGGATCAATCAGGTGGAAGAAATGGGGGGTGGGGGTGAGCACTTTAACTAGCTGGACTATAAGAGCACTGCTTGTGTTGATACCCAACAGATTCACTATGGCAGTGTGGGGAATACTTACTAAAACTGGAGCACACAGAATTCGGTGCCGCTCTGCACAGTAGCCAATCAGCTTCTAACTTCAACATGTTCAGTTAAGCTTTGGCAATGAAATCTAGAAGCTGATTGTTTTCTATGCAGCGCTGTACCAGATTTTGCACTCTCCAGCTTTAGTAAATCTAAAGCCTCATACACACGATCGGACTCTGTACAAAAATCCACGGGAAAGTTTGTACAAAAGGGCGTCGGCCGTGAACTTGTATTGCATACACACAGCAGGACTTTTTTTTAGCCAACTTTCACCAAATCACGTGGTTTTTCTGCTCTTTACTGCCACCTTTGGTCAACTTCTGTATTGTTGTCTGATCTTTTGCATTGGTTTTGAGCATGCGTGTTTGCGCTTTATACAAAAGTCCTATGGTTTTCTGTACACGCGATCGGACTTTGCTCCATTGGACTTTTGTTGCCAGAAAGTTAGTCCGTTCGCACAGCCAACAAAAGTCAGATGAAAATCAAAAAAGTTTGTCTGATGGATGGAGCGTGCACACAGTTGGATGTTGACTTAAAACAGCAAATTTGCATGTTTGTTGTCAAAAAGTCTGATCGTGTGTATGGGCCTTAACCCTATATTAAGGTGATCAAGAGTTTTGCACAAGTTAAAATGTAAATGCTAGGCCTGAAGATTAGGTAACGTGTTACTAAAGTCTTTTTTTTTTAAATAAAATATATTATTCTTAACGCCTCTGTGCAGTTGGAGTTGCGCAGAGAAGTCCAGATCCTCCTCTTCCTGGGTCCCTCACGGGTGTTCCTGGCCCCTCCCTCCTGCCGAGTGCACCCACAGCCAGCAGCTTCCAATGGGGGCACCCAAGCCGAGTCGCTGCTCTGTGTGTCCATTCAGATGCGGAGCCGCGGCTCGGCCCCACCTCCTCTCTCTCCTCATTGGCTCACTGACTTCGATCGACATTAGTGGGAGCCAATGGTGCCTGCTGTGTCTTTCAGCCAATCAGGAGGGAGAGTCCCAGACAGCCAATTCTCTCGTGCAACATCGCTGGATTGAAAAGGATGTCAGGTAAGTATTAGGGGGGCTGCTGCACACAGAAGGTTTTTTTTTTATCTTAATGCAGAGAATGCCTTAAGACAGGGGTAGGGAACCTCGGCTCTCCAGCTGTTTTGAAACTACAAATCCCATCATGCCTCTGCCTCTAGGAGTCATGCCTGTGATTGTTAGGGTCTTGCAATGTCTCATGGGACGTGTCGTTTAAAAACAGCTGGAGACCCAAGGTTCCCTACCCCTGCATTAAGATAAACTTTCTTGGTTTGTTGGTACCACTTTAAAGCTACACGAGAATACACACAAACCATATGCCCACCCCCCACCTAAGCTGGATCAACAATCATAAATCATACTCTCTCGATAGGTAGGGTTGGATGGGTCGGAGATCAGGGTTTGACTGAAGGCGCATGCCACCCGTCTTGATCCATCCCCCGCCTATCCCTCGTCTTGTACATAACTATAGCTCTTACCTAGAGTCACGCTCATCCTTCCCCCACCCCACTCTTTCCACCCCCCTCCCACATCTGCCTACCTATACCCAAATATTATAACCAAAGTGACCAGCTGGACTGTCAACCTTGGATATTCCCCCCAAACCACAAACAATATTCACCCTATTACATTAGCCACTCTAAAAATGAATCTACTCCCCCCTAGTATAACCTATCTATTCAACCCAGCGGTCTCCAGAAGTCACCTCCACTCATACCAGAATCAATATCAGTAAGATTCTGACTGCTCTACAGAAATGGGCTTCACAGGCCTAAACATCATAAAACTTCTGTATATTCAATAATACATACAACTTTCGGATATCTACAGCCGTTTAAACCCCTTGAAAAATTATATATTATCTGAAAGCAGAGGCCCTGGAGAATAAAATGGTAATAGTGGCAAGTTTTATTTCACATATTAGACCACATTTATCAAATGTATGTTTTTAAATGTTAGGGCATACCATTTTTATATATATATATATATATATATATATATATATATATATATATATATATATATATATATATACACACACACATACATACATACACACACACACCATATATTACCTTTTTTTTGGTAAAATATGAAATTAAGGTGCAATGAGAAAGTACACACTTCATATGTGTTGCGCAAAAGAACAGTAATTGTGCCCTTCTGTGGCACAAGGGGGCGCCTGTCCCAATGGCTACTCCACCCCCTGCAATAACGGAGGATGGAGCCATAGCTGGATGCAGAGAATTTGGGAAGCTTCGCTCTTCATTACTGGTTGCTTCACATCCATCCCTCCTTCCCTCCGCTGAACAAATTGGGCTTTATTTTTTCCTCTTTATTTACGGTCTATTTTTTTATTTCCATTTTTTCTTTTTTTTTATAAAGCTTTGGCCCGCCCTCATTCACCTAGGCAAAGTGAAGCCGATTTCTCAGCAGGGCAACACTTGATCTGCTAGGCAGGCGAGCACCTTCACTGAGTGAAGATCCGGTTTGAACAGAAAGGGAGTCATGAATGGATGGTAGGTTTAGCACACTACGCTGCAATTCCAATATGGGACAGCACAGTATGTTTTTTTTTTTGGAAAGTTGAACTTCTATTTTAAAGCTGTCGGGGGTATCCTTTACTATTTTAGTGTGATGCTCTGTTGATTCATTCACTGAGCAATTAAAATGACAGGACTCTTTTTATACCTGTCTGAGTTGCTGTTGGAGAGTTGCCCTCACTCTCTGTCTAGTAAAATGTTGACAGCAGGTATCAGCAAAACCCAACTAACCATTAAACCTTCCCGCTTTAGCTAAAAAAGGCTGGTCATGTACTTTAAAGGAGGACTTGCAGTCACCTCACATAATTTGTAATAAAAGCATCTTTGCCATTCAGAAGCTTCCCTCCAACCACATTGCTTATTATTTTGTATATACACTGATTTTTTACTTGCCAAATACGCTGCAGAAATCTCCCTCCGCTGTCTGGTGGCAGCCATTTTAACTGTGGGCAGCTGAAGCTGCTGCCTGTTCACTTCCTGGATTTACAGAGGCACACCTCCAGCTCTACAGCCCTCATTGGCCCTCTTATGACTTATCACCCCCTCCCTTCCTGGCATTCTCTCTCTCTCAGAGAGAGAGGAGAGAGAGAGGAGAGAGAGAGAGAGGAGAGAGAGAGGAGAGAGAGAGAGGAGAGAGAGAGAGGAGAGAGAGAGAGGAGAGAGAGAGAGGAGAGAGGGAGAGAGGAGAGGGAGAGAGGAGAGAGAGAGAGGAGAGAGAGAGAGGAGAGGGAGAGAGGAGAGAGGGAGAGAGGAGAGAGAGAGAGGAGAGAGAGAGGGAGAGAGAGAGAGGAGAGAGAGAGGAGAGGGAGAGGGAGAGGGAGAGGGAGAGAATGATGTCATAAGCCTAGGCTAATCACAAGACAAGAAACAGGAAGTGGGCTGTATAAGTTATTTACTGGCAGAAAATGTTTTAATAGCCAAAGTTAAAACAACAAGGGGCAGAACATTTATTAGATAGAAAGTTGACAAAAAAAAAAAATATGAATGAAGGTCCACTTTAAGAGCCCTTTCACACTGGGGTGGCGGACATCGGCAGTAAAGCGGCGCCATTTTTAACACTGCTTTACCGTAATTTTAGCTGCGCTAAACGGGTTAAAACCGTCCGTAAAGCACCACTGCCCCACTGTTTTCAATGGGCAGAGGTGCTTTAGGAGTGGCGTATACACCGCTACTACAGCACTGCAAAGATACGGCTTGCAGGACTTTTTTATTCTACCGCCATGCAAGCGCACCGCTCCAGTGTGAAAGCCCTCGGGCTTTCACACTGGAGAGACAGGAGAGGCTCTTTACAGGCGCTATGCAGGCACTATTTTTAGCACTGTATTGCCTGTGCCTCAGTGTGAAAGGGCTCTAAAGTGTAACGCCGGGCATTTTTCTATTAAACTGTGCATTTCTCAAATCTTCTATTTGTGTTCAAGCTCAGTTCCCTTTAATTTCAGCAGTTCTTGCCTGTTGCTCTTGCCAGTACTCGCTCGCGGACCTCAATTCCAGCAGCATCGTCACACTCGCTGCCAACATCTACAAGGACTACACAATGGCGTAGGCATGCCAGCACTTCCTCCAATGTAAAAGGGGTTGTCACCATGAAGAAAGCACCTATGGAGCACATACAGCTCTCCCCATCTTCTAGTTGCAGGAGCGTGTTGTGATGTAGTTCTCCTTGCAAGGGGCTCTTGGGCAGGAAAGTCAGAACCAGAGCAGAACGTTACAAGCCCACAGCCCCTGCTGCACATAAAAGAACTGGAGCAAAGATACTCATGGGACCGGAGAGAAGCAGAAGATGATCTGGCAACTAGCATTTTTTAGCAGTGTTTTTTCATTGGCAGAGGGTAAAGAGCTAGCCACTAGTGTCTGCTATTCCCCCTGCAGCTGATCTTTCCCTCCATTACCGACTTATGAGTTCTGCACGGTTTGTGTATTGAGAAGCCAGGCTTTGCTTCCTCATGTGAGAGCACATAGCAAGGAGAAAAGGGAGCAGTGAAAGCGATGACATCGCCCATTTCATTTCAAATCTGAGATCAGCCGTCAAAAAGGCAGCAGTGCCTTAGATCCCACGCTGTAGATATACAGTGTTGTGCCTAGGTACACTCGCATATCAGGAAGTTGATGGCCATTTTTCCAGGAGAAATTCCAGAAGAGAAGTAAAATTTGTCAGCATACAGATTAGGCACAATTCACGCTTCTAAATGTTCCCTATAACGTAACAAAACTTCACTTTTTGAGTTTGGGTCTACATTAAGTGCCATTTCAGGAAAATGTTACAATAAAAAAAAAAAAAAAACACTCAAAAAACGTGCAGTTTACTGAATGTACTTTCTAAGCCCACCCAAAACAAAAAAAAAAAATGGTGTTTCAGTTACAGGTAGACATCAGTTCAGGTTTTCAGAAGTCAGTTGACTGAGTATGACAGATAGCTGAATATTATTTTAATACATTATGTGGTTGATTTAACTAAAGGGAAACAGACAGTGCACTTTGCAAGTGCAGTTACTCCAGGGCTTAGTAAATGAGGTAAGGTTTCACTTTGCAAACAATACCCAATCACAAGAGAGAAACATAAAAAAATAAAAAAAATAAAAAAAAGACCACAATTATGCTTGCACATGGGTGGATGATGGAAGTCAACAGACCTTTTCCTCATTCACTAAGCTTTGGAGCAATCGCACTTGCAAAGTAAGTGCACAGCCAATTTGCCTTCAGTAAATCAACCCCTATTGTCTACCACACTACAAAGAGCACTGGGGGAGATTTACTAAAGGCATATAGACACTACACTTTGCAAGGGGAGAATCTGGTGCAGCCGTGCATGGTAACCAATCAGCTTCTAACTTCAGATTGTTCTACTAAGCTTCGACAAGCCCTTGTTCACATTGACGGCGGCTTTGAAATCGTGCGATTTCACCTGAAAAAAAACGGCACAATTTTAAAGCCACATGTCAGTGTGACTTCAGTGTAACTTGGAAGACATCTGTGTGGCTTCACGCACAGATGTCTATGCAAGTTGCACCCAAAAATAATCACCAAAAAGTAGCGCAGGACCTATTTTTTTTTTCAAATTGACATGTAACTGCAAAGTGGGCGTCGCACAGATTTGATCAGTGCAATTGCCGGTGTCCTGTCAAATACTGTCCCCCGTCAGATAGTGTCCGCTGTGTACTGCGCATGCGCAGTACACATGACAAGCAGATTCCAAAAATATCCGAAGATGAGCGGCGCCTGCGCAGTGAGTCCAGGTTCAAACCCCACCATCCAAGTGGACATAGAGTTAGAATAATAAGAGCAGAGCGAAGCGAGGCCGTGCCCGAAGCACGGCGAGCACGGCGAGGCCGTGCCCGAAGCGCGGCGGGCACGGCGAGGCCGTGCCCGAAGCGCGGCGGGAACGGCGAGGCCGTGCCCGAAGCGCGGCGGGAACGGCGAGCCTGCGAGGGGCCCTCTAAGAATGTGCAGCCCTATGTCCACTTGGAGGGTAGGGCTTGAACCTGGACTCACGACGCAGGCACCGTCAATCTTCAGAGATTTTCCGAATCCTCTTGTGCATTGTACTGCGCAAGCGATGCGCCTGCGCAGCACAGGGCGGACATTATTCGATAGGCGGACATTTTTGGACAGAACACCGGCAATAGAGTGCAGCTTGTCATGCCATTTGACCTGTCGCTCCAATGTAAATAAGGACTAAAACCTAGAAGCGGACTGGTTGCTATGCAGAGCTGCACAAGATTCTCTGTGCACCAGTTGTAGTAAATCTCCCCCACTGTTTCTCAGTAACCTAAAAAAAAAAAAAAAAACAAAAAAAAAAAAAAAACCCACACACAATAGGTCCGCTATGTAGACAAATGAAAGACGCATAGATTTGATTGTGCGATTTGCACATATTAAATTAGGTCAAATATAAATATGCAAAAAAAAAAAAAAAAAACATTGTGCAATTCAAAGAAGGTTTGCCCATTATGTATAAATACTGTTAATACAGCCAGTCCAAGGTCTTCATTTTTTTTTTCCCCAAGCATTTTGGCTTGGCTTCTAAAGGTAGGTGGCTCTTGAAAATGGTTTTGACGACCTGGTGACAACTGCACAGCGAGGGGTAAGAAGTGCGACTGCGCTCGCCAGGCTGAGGGAACTTCCAAAAAAAAGGTGGCGATCTTTTTGACTTCTCCCCTTTCCACGGTCATGCACTGAATTAGTCAGGAGCAACAGGTGGCATTGGTCAATGAAGAACTTCCGTCATTGCCTAGAAGTGGTGGAAATTGTTGCTCACATCACTAGTTGTAGTTCGTCACGTTCAACTTGACACATTCTGCAACGTTGAAGAGGATTGTAGTTTAATCCAAGCTACCAATTCAGATCTATTAAGTGTCGGAAAGATAAGCACGCAGGGAACCCCGGGCATGTTAGCAACACCTCCCAACCTGTTCTTGGACAATCAACATCCACACATACCTTGACGATAGTTGGATTAAGAGGTCTGTTGGGGTATCAATGCTGAGGTATCTTCCCAACACTTATAAGAACTGAAGAAGAAGTGGCTTGGAGAGCCTACAAAATATTTCCAAAATTACAGAAGTCCAGTTGAACGTGATGATTATTAGCTATAAAACGACCTGGATAGAGGAGAACCTTCAGATACAGTTGATAACAACTATTCTAAAACCACAATAAATAAATTTTTAACCAAATAAAAAAAACAAAGCAGAATACAAGAGATCCCACATCCATCTATCAAACCATAAAAAGACATGGCGATTTGCAAGCTCCGCCAACACAACCTCCTTCTCGGAGACACGCTGGTTTAAGCCCCGTGACAGATTCAGAGAGCGTTGAGCCGGGGAGGTCCGGCATGCCGAGCCATTCTCGTACATATGCTATTAGTCTACCACACACCCCCTATTACCATATTAAAAACGGTTATGAAAGCACAAGCAGTACCCACCTAGTACGTAGTCGCTGCAGTCCAGCATGATGATGTTACGCCGGAGAGCTTCCCAAACAGGTGGAAGGAAGAATCTGCCTAATAATTCAATAGGAGATGACTAATTTGGACGAGGAAAAGAGGGGGAAGAGGGGTGGGGGGGGGGGGGTAATAAAAAAAAAAAAGCAACAGATATTTCACGGACTAGACCATAGCTGTGTGCAAAACCCGAAGACAGAAAACTTGGGAGAGTTTGCACTGCAGAGTTTTTTAGCTTCTCCCGCTAGCTCGTTCTGACATTGTCAAGGCAACTGAAGCGTGAAAAAGTTCCCCTTTTTGTAATAAAATAGAAACAAAGATTGCAGCTGGCAGTTTCCATAATGAAACTTAATCAGTATGCGGCTGATTAGGGCCTTATGCAAATCTTCCCTCGTTAGCGCAGCAGCCAGCACTTTGAAGTCCGTGAGCAATTCATTTGCAGAGTACACTGAAAGCGCTCCCTGCATAATTTAAATCGCGGCATAAATATTTATCAGCTCATTTGCATATTAATTGGTTAGCGCAAACATTCCAAGCAGCACAGCAGCCGGGGAGAAAAAAAAAGTGCACGGGGGTGGGGGGAGAGAATTATCTGTGGAGTGCCAGAATAATAATTAACGGGAACAAAATGAAATTTCTTCCACTGGATTGGCTTTTCTGACCCAAGCAACGAGTAGTAAAGTGATAAGATGGAGGGGCTGGTTAAGGGGATGGATTGCTAGGAGAGAGTTGTGGGACGGGAGTACGGAATGCAAAATGCGATCTGTATCTGAACAACAATTGCATGCAACAGGTGAAAACAAGTGTATACACTTCAGCTAGAACAACATCCTCCAATCACATTCCAACTTACAAAACAGGTTTGATTTGATTGGTGGACACACAAAACTTCTAAAGCTGGATACACACTATGCAATGTTCTTTAGGGTACTTTCTAGCACTGTTAGTGCCAAAGCGACGCTCGTTTTAGGGCTGTTTAAGTGGCGCTTTTCAGCGGCTAGCGTGACGCTTTCAGCACCTGCTCGCAGCCGAAGGGGTTAAAAGCGCCTGTGTTGCGGCGCTTCGGAAGCGCTGCCCATTCATTTCAAAATGGACAGGGCATTTTGGGAGCTCCCAAACTGCCCCAAAGTTGCTTTTTTGCAGGACTTTTTTTTTTATCGTCCCGCAAGTGCACCCGCCCCCCAGTGTGAAAGCACTCGGGCGTTCACATTCGGGCAGCATGGGAGGCAGTTTTAGGCACTTCACAGGCGCCATTTCTAGTAACGAAAAAAATGGCCAATGCCCACACCCAGCAAGAGCACAATGGCAGTAAAGGTGCCCAGTGTGTCCCCGGACCATATTATATATATATATACATACACACACACATATACATATATATATATATATATATATATATATATATATATATATATATATATATATATATATATATATATATATATACATATATACACACACACATATACATATATACACACATATATACACACACACACACACACAGTAACAAAAAACTGGCCACTGCTATTTCTAGTGCTAAAGCACCTGAAAACTGCCTCCCACAAATAGGGATTTATTTTGGTGGTATTTGATCACCTCTGCGGTTTATATATATATTTTTTTTTTTTGCTATAATAAATATCCCCCCCCCCCCGCCCCAAAATATATATATAAAAAAAAATTTAAAAAAAATTCTTCCTCAGTTTAGACCAATATGTATTCTTCTACATATTTTTGTTATAAAAAATAAAAATAAAAAATACGCAATAAGCGTATATTGATTGGTCTGCACAAAAGTAGGTGATAGATTTATGATATTTTTAATTCTAATTATTTTTATTTATTTTTTACTAGTAATGGCGGCGATGATTTTTATCATCACTGCAACATTGCGACGGACAGATCGGCCACTTTTGACACTATTTTGGTACCATTGGCATTTATACAGCAATCAATATAAAAATGCACAGATTAGTGTATAAATGCCACTGGCAGGGAAGGGGTTAAACACTAGGGGGCGGTTAAGTGTGTACCCTCATGGTGTTCTAACTGTGGGGGGGTGGGCTCACTAGAACATGACAGAGCACTGCTCCTGATCACTGGGAGCAGTAGTTCCCCGACATGTTGCTAGGCAGAACAGGGAAATGGCTTGTTTGCATCTCCCCATTCTGCCTCTCCAAGACACATCAAGTCCACAGGACCCACGAGCATATGCGTCTCCAGCAGTGTGAGCACGCCTGCTAGCAGTCAATGACGCGACGTACAGGTACGTCGTTTTGTGCACCCGTGCCACTTTGCCGATGTATATCAGCGTGAGTCAGTCGGCAAGTGGTTAACACAGAGCTCTGGGCTGTGATTGTACACAACCGATCAGCAAGTCCCGGCCATGAATCATTGGCCGAGACTTGCTGACAGGCTCCCGCTGTGTACAATCACATCGGGAGCCAGGAAAGGGGCATGCGCCCTAAACCTGGAAGTAGGCAACGACGTATGGGTACATCGCATTTTCTCTGCAACAGTAAAGAAATACAGTGGTGTCGTTCCACACCCAGAGCCTGCAGGTTGGACAGTAAAGAAGCAGCAGTGGACTAGTTATAGTGGACCATCACTCCATTATTATACTTTGCTTAGATTAAAACTTATTTTTTCCCTCCAGTCTACAGTGGTATCTTGTGTCCGATGATATCAGAAGCAAAGATGGAGGCGCATGACCCAGCTGTCGGAGCGCCATGTCCCAGCAAACCAAAGCTGAATCTGCCAGATGCACAAGTATATTGTTTAAAGAGGAACCCTTTATCTTTTAGGCTGGGTTATCTTCAAAGTGCTTGTAAACCTTCATACATACACAGTGATATGCAGAGATTAAACAAATCATCCAACATAAATTACATCGGTTTACTTGCAGTCTTTTCTACAACTGTTCAAAGTCCAGAATTTATAAAGATTGCCTGAACTGTCAGAAAACAGGGGGCGGAGAGTTGAAGTTACAGTCTGTGGCACTCAGTGAGGAGGACTCCGAGAGTTGATTGGAGGGAAGGGACACACCCCCCCTTCACACAGAACACAGGAACAGAGATGAGGCTGTCAATCACAGCATGTGTGCTGGAGATCCCTTCCCTGTCACCATTTTTCTCTTGGTGTCAGGAAAACTTGTCAGAAGTGATTCATGCTACACACTGTAGAGGGATATGTTTTGTACAGATTTAATGTTTGAGGTCTACAACCACTTTAAAGTCATCTCTCTACTCACTCTGCACTCTTCTCCTCTCAGCATATTTGCATGCAGCACATGATTGGGTCCTATTGCTGCTGCACACTGGATCGCAAGAGGCAGATTTCAAGTCAAATGCAGCTACTTAAGCAGGATGCATTTAATGGCTTTATTAACACTAATTGCTATGCGTCTTCGACAACTGTCTGCCATTCGCACCTTTAAAGAAAAGGAAACTTCCCAGACCTGTACATTTATCACATCGGCGAAAGGTTTTTATGTGTCCAAGAAAAAAAAATACCTATAAAAGAGCTATAACTAATATTATAGTATTAGGTTATCCTCAGTTGTCTGGCAGTGGAAAGGCGTGTTACGGAGATGGGGCTACAAGCCTTTATAAAGAAGTAACTTCAGTGGTCCCTTCAGATTTTAGTAGCACAAGTAATACGCAGCACGTACGTGGCGTGACGGGGAGCACATGCCTATAAATACAGAAGTTTGGCACAATGCCCAGAGAAGCTGCCGACCAGCAGTAAAATTTACTACTCCCCTGGGCACGTGCCCCCTGCCACACATGCTGTGGTTGGGCACAGCACAAAGTTCATCAGCAGGCTAGCAGCCAATGATTTTGGCTGTGAACCTGCTGACTGCTCTGGATAATTACAGTACAGATCTGTGTGTTAGTAAATCAGGAAGAAAAGGCAGCCAGTCTGTAAGTAAGTAAAATCAGCACACATACACTTGTTAGGCAAACAGTTAACCGCTTGATTGCGCCCCCCCCCCCCGGTCACCCAGCCAGTGTCATTAGTACAGTATTATCACTGATCACTGTATTAGTGTCACTAGCGACACTAGATAGTGTCAGAGACGGTTAGCGCCCCTCCCACTCAGTGTCAGTGCCAGTCAAACTAAGTCACTGATCACCGCCATTACTGGTATATAGTGTGTACGGATCAGCATCTTGCTTATGATCAGAACTATACTACTGATCCCAATAGTATATTGTCCCAAAAACACACGATTTCCAATTCAGCCCCGATCATTACCAGCACTTGTGACATGTAGCAGAATTCATGTTGGCCTAAATTTATTAAGAAATTAGATTTTATTGAATTGGTTTTAGAACGAAGTAGAGAATATCTTTAAGCTTTAAATACTGCAGCTGCTGACTTAATAAATCGGACACTTACCTGTCCCAAGGTCCAGCGATGCGGGGGAACAAAGCCCCCCCCCTCATTCCCCGCTCCGCTCACGGCGCCGTCATTCTTACTGTGGGCACCTGGCCGTGGCTTCACAGCTGGGCACTCACTGCACATGTGCGAGCGATGCAGGGCCGTGATATGCCGCACAATCATCTGGGACACGTGACAGGTCCCAGATGACTGTGCGGCGAGAGGGGAAGTGACGTCACCAGCAATGAAGAAGGAACCCCTAGCAACAGGCATTTAGAGGAGAGTACAATTTTTTTTTTTTTACGATTATTTATTTTAAGAATTTTAAACTATTTTTTTTTTGGTGGCAACACCACTTTAAGGAGCAGGTCCATTGTGTCCTTAACCTCCCTGGTGGTAATCCAGAGTGTGGCTCAGGGTTAAATTTCAGCACCATTAGCGGTAACCCTGAACCACACTCGGGATTGCACTCCACTTTAATATTTTTACACCTTTAACAAATATTTACACATTTCACAAAAGTGCAAAATGTAAAAAAAATAAATAAAAATGTCATCTGTATATAAAACTTTTTAGTGCTTTGTACCATTGCTGGCCATTGCTGACAGCTGAAGTGTAAACAGAACAGTTGCCGGTAGGTATCGGTAATTGGTATCGGTGAATACTAGTCTGCTGCCAATACCCTAAAAATGAAACCTCTCAACCAAAAGGAGAAAGCCAGATAATCAACATTTCTAAACAAAATTAGTGTAAATGTCCCTTTAAGAAAAGCAAAAACTTGTAATGGGTGAGGGACATTTCTGAATAGACAACCAATGACAAGTCACCATTGCCAGGAGCGGTACCCACAGGGCGCAGAGGCCAGGGGGAGAAAATGGGAAGCACTCAGTCACTTCAGGGAAAAGAAAAGCATCTTGAAGTGAGTCTTTGCATTCCAATCTCAGTTAATCCCTTCACAACAAGACTGTTAACAGCGGCGTTCTTCCAGTTACAGACCGTGCACAGAGAAAAGAGAAAAGTACAAGAACTTTTAAAGAGAGGTTAAGGGCTCATTCACAACACATGCATTAAACTGCGCTGTCCCAGCACACAGGGAAAGCAATGGTGCCTTGGGTCCTACCAATTCAATTTATACCACTGTGCTGCCAGTGTGTGCACTTATTTATTTATTTATTTTTAGCGCAGCATGTTACGACACAAAACGCAATATCACATCGCTCTGTGCATAAAGAAGAGTGAAAAGCAATTTTGCGACAATCCAATCCCATTTAAAGAACATCGCAAAGTGGAAAAAAGTAAACGGCTCCGCTCCCTTGGCAGTGCACACGGCATAACATGGCGGCGGGTGTGATCAAGCACAAAGTACTGTATACAAAAGTTGCACTGTAATATGAGAGTGGGCATCTTACAGTGCCTTGAAAAAGTATTCACACCCCTTGAAATTTTCCACATTTTGTCATGTTATATCCAAAAACGCAAATGTATTTTATTAGGGATTTTATGTGATAGACCAACACAAAGTGGCACATAATTGTGACGTGGAAGGAAAATGATAAATGGTTTTCAATTTTTTATTTTTTTTTTACAAATAAATATGTGAAAAGTGTAGTGTGCATTTGTATTCAGCCCCCTTTACTCCGATACCCCCTAACTAAAATCTAGTGCAGGGATATGCAATTAGCGGGCCTCCAGCTGTTGCAAAACTACAAGTCCCATCATGCCTCTGGTGTCATGGTTGTGGCTCTCAGAGTCTTGCTATGCCTCATGGGACTTGTAGTTCTGGAACAGCTAGAGGTCTGCTAATTGCATATCCCTGATCTAGTGGAACCAATTGCCTTCAGAAGTCACCTAATTAGTATTAGAGTCTGTAACAGGCTCACCCGGGACAGGGGCTTTTGGAGGGGACTGAATGCTAGCCTCTTGCCTACAGACTATGGGCCTTGGCATTTGAGGGAGCTACAAGCATTTAGGAAGACATTCTGCTATGTAATGCAGAAGGACATTATTAAGGAAGCTGCGATGGTCTCTGCCGGCTTGGGACTCAGCGGACAGATGCATGTGAAAGGAATGCCGATTAATGAGATCTGGAAAGCCCGGGTCTTTCACCACATAGTTTATCGTTGCTCATTAACACACCTTTGTCTCCTAGAAAACTATTGGGGGATGTGTTTATACTCATGTGTATTGTAAGTTGTTTGTGAGGAGCCAGCAAGTCTACCCTGAAAGGTCATATCTCTTGGTCACCTAGTCTGGGTAAAAGATTGCAGAGACGGACCTGTCATCTTCCTGCTCAGTGGGGATCGACGGAGCGATCTTCGCTGAGCAAACGGATATCCACGGGATGGCTCATCACTGATCCGCCCCGTGTGAAAGAGCCCTTACTGTAATAAATAAAATAAATGAGGTGAGTGAGCCCTCCAGGAAGCTGTCACTGTACTACGACCAGGGCATTCCCCGCTCAGGCCAGGCATGATGGTCAGGTGACCAAAAAAAAAAAACTAAACATGGTCCACGTTTTTGGGTGGAAGTTTTCCTGTTTCTTGCTTAGACCACTAAACACCTTCACATTTGTTCAAGACAACCTACTCATTTGCAACTCGTTAGGAAAACTGGAAATTGTCTTATAACCACACAGTTTTGTTACCCTCTGGATTATTAAATTGTCAGATGATGTACAAAGACCATCATAAAATATTACACTTGGTAAATCTACACCATAAGAGACGAGGTTTTTGCGGTTTTCGTCTTGCCGGCTGCCACATGGCGTCTTAGTGCTGATTGTGTTTTAATTAATACGTTGTGGAGATGAACGGTTTGCAGACTGAAGTAGTACAGGCATGCAGATAAATAGTGGGCCTCAACTAGTCAGAAACAGTCACACATTCTAGAAAGCCCAGTGGCTGTATATTGCCCCTGGGCTGAAGGTCTCATTATGTCGGCATTGAGGCACCGTCATGTAGCAGCACAGGGACAAGCGAGTATTTGGAAAGTGAGGCTTTAATTATGTAATCAAAAGGATTGTCTGCAGTCTAGGTTCAGCCACACCATCCCACCCACAGAGTTCAGCCACAAGTCAGCATGTCAATAGCCCCCCAGACCTCTTGATAAATTGGCTATTCTAAATCACATAAAACGCATTGCTGGTGTATTTTTCTGTAGCTGGACTAAGAAATCCTCACATTTTGAAACAGAGAACATTTCTAAAGCCGGCCACAGATGGATCAAATCTTGGCAGATTCAGCAGGAACAGGCCGAGATTCGATCCTTCTATGGGCAGGCTGATTGTAGCTACTGATCGACTTGAGTACAATATATATTGGATATTTAGAACGCGATTACTGCCTGTGGCTATAGCCTCTAGCAGTAATTGTATTCTGCCGGACAGCAGAATACAATAGCGCTGAAGGAGGCATTCCCCCCCCCCCCCCCCCCCCACACACACACACACACACACACACACACACACACACACACACAAACCAAAATTGACTATGTTGATGGGGGAATTGAACCATTTTCTTTCCTTCCAACCGTGCATAAAGTGGTTGTAAACCCACATGAGAAAAGACCTCCAAGACAAAGGCATAATGAGCTAGTATGCATAGCATACTAGCTCATTATATAATACTCACCTGAGATCGAAGCCCCCGCTGCGGTGCCCGTATACAGCACCGGCCAGAAACATTTCTCCCCGGAGTTACCTCCAACGCTGTGATTGGCCGGAGTGGAGATGTCACCCCTGCGCATGCGCACGGGAGCCGCCAGTTACAGCACACAGACTGAAGCAAACGGCACGTATGTGCCATTGCTTCAGTGTGCCGATCGACGTAGACACATGCAGATACAGGGGATATCTCCTAAACCGTGTAGGTTTAGGAGATATCTGGGGTAGCGACAGGTAAGCCTTATTATAGGCTTACCTGTAGCAAAAAGTGGATTGTAAGGATTTATAACCACTTTGATCTAAGGCCTGCCCAAGTTTCTATTTATACTACAGGCGCGCTACTGCTCTCACCCACATTTCTTCTTTGAGCCAAAAAAAAAAAAAAAAGGTTTACCCATTAAACCCAGGGCATTGCTTATATTCTTTCCCAAGCCACCCATCTTTCATCAGAAAAAGACTTGGCTGGCTCCTCTTCATACTGTACTTGTGTACCACAACCCTATTCCTTCCCAATGGTAGGCTGTACTCATGGCAGCGTCAAGCAGCCCTTCAGAATAGAAATAAACAAGGCCATAGCAAGCATTCACAGTATAGAGGAGCTGTACACAACCATGGTGATGAAAAGATTGCTAGAGTAGGGAGGAACGCAATATTATGCTAAAGGCTAGAGGGGAGGGGACAACTTCACTATGCAGGGCGAGCATACAAATTTCATATGATAAAGTGCCTCCGTGGGGGAAAAAAAATGTATAATAATAATTATATATATATATATATATATATATATATATATATATATATATATATATATATATTCCAATAGAAGGCTTAGAGAGAGAGAGCTAGAGGAATAGAGGAAGGCCTTTTGAGTACAAGGATGGACTTATAAGCCTTAACAATCTTCTTTTACGGGGCCCTCTAATATATATATATTAGAGGGCCCCGTAAAAGAAGATTGTTAAGGCTTATAAGTCCATCCTTGTTAGAGGGCCCCGTAAAAGAAGATTGTTAAGGCTTATAAGTCCATCCTTGTACTCAAAAGGCCTTCCTCTATTCCTCTAGCTCTCTCTCTCTAAGCCTTCTAATGAATCTTCACCACCCGGACACACTTCTGTATGTGTCATATGCCTGGTATGTGGTTCCACCTGCTGGCCAAAGTGCCACTCTGTGTCCTGAAGTAATGTAGGGCCTAGGGCAGGGGGTCTCAAACTGGTGGCCCTCCAGCTGTTGTAAAACTACAAGTCCCATCATGCCTCTGCCTGTGGGAGTCATGCTTGTAACTGTGAGTCTTGCAATGCCTCATGGGATTTGTAGTTTCGCAAAACAGCTGGAAAGCAACCAGGTTGAGGCACCTGGCCTAGGGGGGTGAAACCACACTGATCAGCAGGGGACCCAGTGTCTAATACTCCTGATAGTGTTTTGGTCAAGGTGCTGCCTTAATCACTGGAACACAGTGCTGAGGAAATGCCTGAGTTTAAATACAAAATGCAGCCTGCTGACTAGAATGCAACCGCATCTCAATGGGACCAAATACAACCAAAGAAATGCAACAGAAAGCTGTTTTAAGTGGTTATAAAGGCAGGAGTTTTTTTTATTATTATTATTATTATTATTATTATTATTACCTGAGCCTGAGCCTGAACTTGATCCAGCAATGTGCATGAGAGCAGTGGATCTCTCAGCTTTCTCTCCTCACCGGACAGAGGCAGCAGGTGCCACTGGCTGTCAATCACAGCCAGTGAGGAGAGAGATGGCAGAGCAAAGCTACGCTTTGTGTTTCTATGGACACATGCATGCTTGTCCCCGAGTCAGATTTGTGAGTGCCCTATAGCAAGCAGCTTGCTATGGGGGAACTCGACAAGGGGGAGGGGCCAGGAGGGCTGGCAGGGCATCCAAGAAGAGGAGAATCGGGGTTGTTGTGTGTAAAACCATTACACAGACCAAGGATATATGATATGTTTGTTATTTATGCAGCCTGACGATTCTTATCCACCCTACAGCATTAAATTAAAAAAGGGAACTGCCGACCTACATTGGGATGAGCTATGAAAGCGTGTCAAATGCAAGAAAACAATGGCCAACCACACAAGCCCTAAGGCCCCTTTCAGACGGAGCAAAATCTGTCATGTGGATCTCTGAGCTGACCTCTGAGCAGGTGGATGACAGGTCCGTGTCAGAGCGGACACAGACACAGCCCACTGTTCTCTATGGGGCAGTCAGGTGGAAACGGACTGTCATTCAATCTGTTTTAGAGCCGGTTCACACCGGGGCGACCTGGGATCCGACTTGAAGTCGCCCTAAGATGTGCAGTTGACAAAATCAATGGAAGTGAATGGAGCCGTCTTAAAGCGGAGGTCCACCCTAAAGTGGACCTTCCGCTCATTGGAATCCCCCCCCCCTCCGGCGCACAATTGGCACCTTTCAGGGGGGAGGGGGGTGCAGGTACCTGTACAGTACAGGTATCTGCACCCACTTCCGGGATAGCTCTCTGCGGAAAGGGGCGTGAATCTACGCCCCTTTCCGAAAGTCCCCCGCTGCCTGCTGGGAAACACACAGATCCCAGAGGCAGCGGGTCCATCCTTATTGCGCAGCGCGACTCGTGCATGCGCAGTTGGGAACCGGGAAATGAAGCCGAAAGGCTCCACTTCCTGATTCCCATACCCAAGATGGCGGCGGCAGCACCCGAGAGACGATCGAGAGATCGGCTTCGGGTGCCGACATCGCGGGCGCGCTGGGCGGGTAAGTGTCCTTATTTTAAAAGTCAGCAGCTGCAGTATTTGTAGCTGCTGGCTTTAAAAAAAAACAAAAAAAAAAAAACGGCGGAACTCCCGGCGGACTCCCGCTTTAATGTACACTACTGAAGTCGCTCCAACTTCAGAAAAAAGGTTCCTGTACTACTTCAATCCGACTTCTAGGCGACTTGTACCCATAGATTTCAATGGAAGTTGCCTCCAAAGTACACGCTTTTAGGGCCAATGCATTCTGGGCCGAATCCCCCCAAACTCATATGGCCCCAATCGTGTCCAGCTTCCACATATTTCAGCCCATCTAAGATCATGACAGGCTGCTGGCAGCGGCGAACGCTGCACTTGTGCCTCCCAGATGACTGAAATCGCCAGGATTTGGGCTAAACACCCAGTGTGCATGTAGCCTTAAAACAGACATTAGATCGCAATCTCAACACTTCCTGTAAAAAGCTGAAAAGTATACGCAAATTACATAATTTCCAAAGTGCAATCATCTTTATTCGGCTGTACGTGAACAAAATTTGTTGTGCGATTCACCCGAACGCTCGACGTCTGGCATACTGTGGTGGCAAGGTGAAAGCTAAAAGGCGAATTCATTTGTTAGGGGCCGTTAGTGAAGCCATTTAATCACACCCCAAGCTGCTGGGCTGGCCACGGCCCCTGCTTTGTCTGTTTTGGAAGAGGTAAAGGTTAAGCAGATGTTCTAGACAGATGCCTGGCAATCTCCCTGCTCTGTATTCAAGCTGCTGCCAGCTCTCTGCAGGCACAAATAAATGAAATGATGGTGGGGAAGAAGCTGCCAATGTGAGGCACTCTGCAGATTGGAGTGTATGGGAGCATGCGAAAAAAATCTGACTTCACACTGAAACTCGGGGCTTCTCCACACAGGAACGTTCTACAAAAAGGGGGAAATTTAAGAGAAACTACCACACTTTGAGCAGACCTGATCTAATCATTTTTGTCAACGTGTACCAAGAAAAAACAAAAAAGCAAAATCATTAAGAGCAGCATTAAATGGCCCCGTCCCACCCCTAATTCAACACTCCAGCAAGGACTGATCTGCTAGGATCTACCAACAGGGGGTGATAGAGAGCACTTCCACTGCTAGCTTGATGGAAAATCTGTGTGATGGGGAGGATCCTTACCTTAAAGCAGATATAAAATGCCAGCAGAACGACAATTACCTTACGTCTCAGACAATTGCCCTTTATAAAGAAAAACAAAGCAAAAAAACAAAAACAAAAAACACTTGTTTTTAACCTTTTTTCTATCCTTTGTTATATCTTGGTGCTTCTGATCATCTGCAACTTCTTTGAAGCCACTTCCTTTACATGCACTCCAGTGATGGCTGCCTAGCAGTTTACAGAGTGACAACAGTAGATCATACCTCCATAATACATGCTGAAAAGGCCACTTGTAGTCCCTTTGAGAAGACTGTGTGACAGGGTGACTACACAGGTGCACAAATGGTAGAGATCAGCCGTCAAAAATAGGGTCATCTGCGTTTTGCTGATAAAAAAAATAATAATAATAATTAATTCTAAGTGCGATATTGGCATGCTGCATCCTATTGACATCCATGAGAAAGTGCGTCTACCCTCCAACGAGCAAACGCGGCCCATCGACCTCCAACGAGCAAACGCGGCCCATCGACCGCCAACGAGCAAACGCGGCCCATCGACCGCCAACGAGCAAACGCGGCCCATCGACCGCCAACGAGCAAACGCGGCCCATCGACCGCCAACGAGCAAACGCGGCCCATCGACCGCCAACTAGCAAACGCGGCCCATCGACCGCCAACGAGCAAACGCGGCCCATCGACCGCCAACGAGCAAACGCGGCCCATCGACCGCCAACGAGCAAACGCGGCCCATCGACCTCCAACGAGCAAACGCGGCCCATCGACCTCCAACGAGCAAACGCGGCCCAACGACCTCCAACGAGCAAACGCGGCCCAACGAGCTCCAACGAGCAAACGCGGCCCAACGAGCTCCAACGAGCAAACGCGGCCCAACGAGCTCCAACGAGCAAACGCGGCCCAACGAGCTCCAACGAGCAAACGCGGCCCAACGAGCTCCAACGAGCAAACGCGGCCCAACGAGCTCCAACGAGCAAACGCGGCCCAACGAGCTCCAACGAGCAAACGCGGCCCAACGAGCAAACGCGGCCCAACGAGCTCCAATGAGCAAACGTGGCCCATCGACCTCCAACTAGCAAACGCGGCCCAACGAGCTCCAACAAGCAAACGCGGCCCAACGAGCTCAAACAAGCAAACGCGGCCCAACGAGCTCAAACAAGCAAACGCGGCCCAACGAGCAAACGCTGCCCAACGAGCTCCAACAAGCAAACGCGGCCCAACGCGGCCCTGAGCAGAGAGCTGGTGGCGGTCAGTCAGCAGCTCTCTGCTCTGCCCCCCTCCCCCTGCACTCACTGGAACGCTGGGCTGTGGAGGGGATGGGAGCAGCCAGGTGAGGCTCTCAGTAAGGCTGAGCAGGGTGCTGGGTTCAGGCATGTGGGCAGATCCCGACCTGGACCGGGTCTGTGACGTCAGTGGTCTTTGGCATAACTTTAAGAAAAAAAATAAAAAAATTGATTGAACTGCCCATTTCTCTTTTTTTTAGTTTCGGCACTAGAATTTTCATTTTGGTGTGCCACAAGGACAAAGCATTGTCACCGGAAACAAGGACCTTCGTGGCAGAATCTCTAAGGGCTTTTTTTTTTTTTTTTTTTATTAAATGAGCGTGTTCGACTTCTGTACAACCAGTCTGTTGGAAATTTTTCGCTCAGTCGGTGCTGCTATAGCGGCAGCACTGATGAGTGCATTCTGATAGCAGTGAAGGCTCCCCACTGTCAGAATACAATAGCTCCGCGGGAGGGATTCCCCCATCCACACACCCCCGCTGGTTGAATGAAAGAAAATTAATCATGTATGGCCTTGCCTTATTGGTTTGTTCCCGCTGTGTCCATAGCAAGAAGTAAATGAAAATATTCCCAACGGGATACAAATGGCAGGAAAAGGAAAAAAAAAAAAAAAAACTGGCTTTAGATATACATTACCTGTCTGGGGCACTGAAAAGAACCAGCAACATCCTGATGGAGAGAGCATGGGCAAATCACTTCAAAACCCGAAAGTACCGCCTGAAGCCTTTGAGACCTATAGCTAGGCTTGGACCATGGTATGCAGGGGTGGGATAGGTGTTTATGTTC
>NW_027507748.1:37812244-37819744 GCF_037356315.1 Lithobates pipiens | reverse complement strand
ATTTCTGACATGTAAAGTTCATGGCAAAATTAGATATTGAAAGATTCTAGTCTGTTATGCTGGCTAGATTTTCAAATACATTTTTTAATAAACCTAACTGAATAATTAAAGGGTGGTTTTCTGTCCCGAACGGTGCATTCGTGTAGACGTAGAACACGACTGCATAACATTTACTTTTTTTTTTTTTTTTTTTTTTTAAATACCGGTTTTCCTTCTAATAATATTTTGTTACATGTCAGTGCTGCTGATCCTGCGGCCGTTTCCTGCACACCAGGGAAGGCTCGCTAACATTTCTCATGGTGGGTTTCCTTAAGATGACAGCAGAAGACTTTGGCTCATGCCAGGCTTGGCATATTTGCTTTGAATCTAGGAGCCAGTTTCCATCCCCCAACCCTTTAACAGCCAGAGCCATTCTTGTACATGATTAAAAAAAAAAAATTTAGGCCTGAAGATTACATAAAACCCCCAAACATTATATACTGGTCGCTACCAAACAAGTCAAACGTGTCAGTACGCTATATTTTTCATAGGCAACACTTCAGAAGACCCCTATATGTCATCAGGATGTTTGGTGCTAGAATTATTGCTCTCTTTCCGGCGAGTGCAGAGATATGCAACGTGTCCATTGAAATCAATGGTTTAAGGTGTAGGCACCCCGCTGCCCGCGTTTACATTTCTACGTGCGCAAGACCCCTTTCACACTGGGGCCGTGGCCACGTTCGTGGCGCTTTTCGGCCGCTAGCGGGGGCACTTTTAACCCCACAGGAGTTAAAAACTCCCTTATTGCGAGGCTTCCGTAATGCTTTTTTAGGAGCTCTCTAAGATCGGCCCATTCATTCCAATGGGGTTTTGGGAGCGCTGTGTATATATCTCCCCTGAGGCTGCGTACACACGCGCGGACTGTTCGCCCAACTTTGTCCGTCCAACAGTTTCAGCAAACAGTCCGCTCAAAATTAGCATGGACGGACATGCCCACACACGACGAACGAACAGTTTGCTGAAACCGTGCGCGATGACGTGAACGGCACATACGACGGGACGAAAAATACGACGTCCTATACACTGCATTATAGCTTTCGGCGTGAAAATCCTTTCTGAGCATGCGCGCAACTTTGTTTGACGAACAAGCCTACACACGAGCGGGCTGTTCGCTGAAACAAGGTTTCAGCGGACAGTTTTTCGGAAATTCCGAAAAACCTTGTCCGTCCAACTGTCCGCTGAAAGCCCACACACGAGCGGACTGTCCACCCAAACACTGTTCAGCGGACAAAGTTGGGCGAACAGTCCGCCCGTGTGTACGCGGCCTGAGATGCCGCTTGCAGGACTTTTCCAAACTTCCCGCAAGCGTGCGCAAAGAGGTCTTAGTGTGTGTGTGTGTGTGTGTGTGTGTGTGTGTGTGTGTGTGTGTGTGTGTGTGTGTGTGTGTGTGTGTGTGTGTGTGTGTGTGTGTGTGTGTGTGTGTGTAACTTACAATTTTTTTTATAATGATAATAAAAAAAAAAAAAATGATATATTTACTTCCCCTCTCCCCCCCCCCCCCCCCCCCTTCATATAGGGGACAAAAAGTCCCCTTTATGAGAATATTTTTGGGTGACCGGTACTCTTTAATGAGACATCCAGGGTCTAAAAAGACTCAGGATGTCTCCACTGTGCGCCACTGAATGTAATGCCATGCACATTGCGCTGCATTACATGCATTAAATGCAGCGCAATGTGCATGGCATTACATTCTTTTCTGCCCTTGATGGGCATGAGACCTGGAAATGTCACACGCACGGGGTGTGGGCAGAATTTGGAACAGCCACTTGTAATCTCTATTGGAAGGGGTGGCAACGCAGGAGCACAACTGGAAGTTTAGGACACATCGTTGTCACCTCTAACCTTATGCAATGATTTTTATTTTTGGCGACAGGTTCTCTTTAATGAGACAATTATGGTCTAAAACATGGGTCTCCCAACTTCGGCCCTCCAGTTGTTCAGGAACTACAATTCCCATAATGCCTGGTCATGTCTGTGAAAGTCTGAGTTTTATAATGCCTCATGGGACGTGTAGTTCCACAACAGCTGGAGGGCCGTAGTTTGGAGATCCCTGGTCTAAAAGACAATGCATGTCTCCCCTGTGCTCCACTGAATGTAATGCAATGCACATCGCACTGCAGTACATTAGTTCCCGGCCACGATTCCTGGGGAAACTTCAACGGGGACACAGAAATGACGTCACACGCACGGGGTGTGGGCAGCATTTGGAACAGCCACTTGTAGTCTCCATTGCTCGTGTGACAGGGGGGTAACACAGGAGCACAACTGGAAGTTTAAGACACAGCGTTGTCACCTCTGAGCCCTTGTACACGCGGTCGTAGAATCTGTCGGAATGAGTCTTATCGGACCGTGTCGTCAGATAATCCGACTGTGTGTGGTATGCATCGGACTGATTCCATCCGAATCTCCGTCCGACCCAATTTTCCAACATGTTGGAAATATTTCCCGACCAACTGGGCCGGACGGACCTAATCCGATCATGTGTAGAGAATTTTGATCGGACCAAGTGCCACGCATGCTCAGATCAAATTCCTACATCAAAGCTATTGGCTACTAGCCTGAATGTAGTCCCATCGTAACGAAATTACGTCATCACGTTCTGAAAGATCGGATTTTTCCACAACTTAGTCCGACCGTGTGTATGCAACAGTTTCGGACACAATCCGTCAGACTAAATCTGACGGACAAAATCCGACGGATTTGGTTGCCAAAATCTCCGACCGTGTGTACGTGGGCTAACAGGAAGTGACTGAAAAAAAGGACCTTCATGGCAGGATCACCAGGTGTTACTTACAGCTGGAGATTTAAAAATATTGAAAACGGCCTTTGAAGCGGCAGGCTAAAGCTTATACAGTAGACGATTTATGATTGGGGTTACATGATTTTTGTAAATAAATACATAACCGGGTTAAAGGATGGTGTAATGATGAATGCTGCAACATCTCTGGATGAAAAAACCATTATAAGTGTACATGATGGCTGTATGTCCTAGGGCTGACCAGTGATGCCCCAAGCTGTGAAAGACACATAATTGGGTCATCCATTTTATAAAGCTAAAACATATTTATCAGAATAAGGCTACTTTCACGCTTTTCAGGCGTTTTAGCACTAAAAATAGCACCTGTAAAAGCGCCTGAAACGCGCCTCCCATGCCTCCCCAGTATGGAAGCCCAAGTGTCTTCACACTGGGGCGGTGCGCTTGCAGGACGAGAAGAAAAAAAAAGTATTTGAAATCGATGGGCAGCGCGTCGGCAGCTGCACTTTTTGGGCACTTTTAACTCCTTGTTGACGCATTTCTTTGGAATTAAATGCGCCCCGCTATCGCCCGCACAGCGCCGGTAAAGCACCGCTAAAACAAGTGGCGCTTTACCGTGTGCCGGTCTGCAGTGAGAAACTGGCCTAAGCCGACAAGCACTTACCTAACCCACCTCAGTGTCTTTAAGCAACGACCAACTATTCTTCAACTCTTAAATTCAAATAATGTGACTGCGCTGTTCAAACAAGTGTTCATACCACTAATACGGCGTTTGTGCGTTACATACCAACCTAACTCTTTAAGTGTATAAAGTGCAATGTGACAAAAAAGTGCCAGTTAATATAAAGTGCATCCAACACAATCTTAGAATATAACATATTCTATTAATCTCCGATGCCATTAGTTGTATGTGTTCCCTATGATCATCCACTTCAATTTTCATCCGTGCTTTTAAAATGTTTCACCATGTGCCGCCGCCTTCTACATTGGTCACTCACCAGAGCCTAGAAAAAGTTTTGCCTTTGGTTCATATAGGGCAGTGATGGCGAACCTTGGCACCCCAGATGTTTTGGAACTACATTTCCCATGATGCTCAAGTACACTGCAGTGTAGTTGAGCATCATGGGAAATGTAGTTCCAAAACATCTGGGGTGCCAAGGTTCACCATCACTGATATAGGGATAACCACTCCACTATCCTGGCGTTCCTCCAACTGGTTAGTCACCAGACGCTCCTTATTCCTCCACATCAAATGTTAATATCCCATAAAGATTAAATGGACATCATTGCGCAGTATGTTTATAAAAGGGGGTTCATTTATAGCCAATAAAAGTATATATAAAATGCTCACTCAAATGTAGTGCCTTAGACCGGTGATGTGTCGAATACTGTCCCCCGTCGGATAGCGTTCGCCCTGTACTGCGCTTGCACAGTACGGAGGACAAGGAGACGCTGAAGATGAACGGCGCCTGCGCCGTGAATCCAGGTTCAGGCCCCACCATCCATTTGGACATTTAGAATAGTTAGAATAAAAAAATAGCTGAGTGAAGGGAGGCCATGCCCAAAGCACGTCGAGCAAAGCGAGCCCACGAGGGGCCCTCTTACTATGTGCTGCCGTATGTCCACTTGGAAGGTGGGGCTTGCACCTGGACTCAGTACGCAGGCGCCATTCTTCAGAGACTTTCGGAGTCTCCTTCTCCTCCGTACTGTGCAAGTGCTGCACCTGCACAGTACGGGGTGGACACTATCCGATGGCAGGACAGTTTTTGACAGAACACCAGCACCAAGTCTATCCAGCGTGCTGCGATGGGGCTCTATTGCGCCGCTTCCTTCCTCATTCCCAGCGTGTGCTCCAAGCCTTGTTTTGGATTGGGTTAGTGACAGAAAGCGACATCCGTAATTACCCAGACACCTCTATGCATTTCGCATCCACACGGGCCAATACTCCAGACCATGGAGAGGGGTAAGTGCATCAGCCTTGGGCAGTAGGTCTCATCAGAATCTTTATGGGAGATTAACATTTGATGTGGAGGAATAAGGAGCGTCTAGTGACTAAACCAGTTGGAGGAACACCAGGATAGTGGAATGGTTTTCCCTACATGAACCAAAGGCAAAACTTTTTCTAGGCTCTGGTGAGTGACCATAGAAGGCGGCGGCACATGAAGAGGTGAAACATTTTAAAAGCACGGATGAAAATTGAAGTGAATGATCATATGGAACGCATAGGACTAATGGCATTGGAGATTAATGCCCCGTACACACAGATTTTTCAGACGGAATTCCGCTCAAGCTTGGCTTGCACATACACACGGTCACATAAAAGTTCTCTGAACTTTCGACCGTCAAGAACGTGGTGATGTACAACACTACGACAAGCCGAGAAAATTAAGTTCAATGCTTAAGAGCATGCGTCAAATTGTTTCCGAGCATGCATAGGAATTTTTTGCGTCGGAATTGGTACAGACAATCTGAACTTTTTCCGACCGAAAAATTGGGA
Source organism: Lithobates pipiens (assembly GCF_037356315.1). Taxonomy (NCBI): domain Eukaryota; kingdom Metazoa; phylum Chordata; class Amphibia; order Anura; family Ranidae; genus Lithobates; species Lithobates pipiens. The sequence goes on along the minus strand of NW_027507748.1, from coordinate 37,814,453 downwards.
GTCTGCTCTCAATCTTTTGCAGACGGGAATTTCTAGAGTTATGTGTATTGATAGAGTTTTTTTTATTGTTCGTTTCCTGGGAGGGTGCATATGATCAGCACAAGGCCAATCAGCACTGACAATGTCAGGTCAGGGGTCATGCAGCCTCATAGGACAGAAAAAGCATGAAAATTCTCTTATAAGCTTTAACCAGACACTGACACAACTCACAAGACTGCTATATATTGCTGATGAGAAAAGGTATTTATCAGTTTATATTTACTAAAATAATTGCATTTCCATGTTCTGTGGGAGACCAGATCTAGTGAATGCAGGCTCCTGGGTTTAGCAAGACTTCAACCTCTTCTGGACGCAGATATACTTTGGCAGGACAGCCCTCCTGGGTGAAATCACGTACCTGTACGTGATATCTAGTTCCGGGTCTGGGGCGCACACATGCTCCGCCGGCGACCCGCTGTGATTGGACACAGCGGAAGCCAATCAGCGGGTCCGATGTTCGTTGGCATCCCAATCATTCCGAGAGAGGCAGAATGGCGGTCTGCCTGTGTAAACAAGGCAGATTTCCATTCTGAGAGAGGGGAAGATGGAGATCTTGTGTTTCTGCTAAGCAGGAAAACAGATCCGTCTTCCCCCAGTCACAGCACCCCCCCCCCCCCCCCCCCCCCCCACAGTTAGCAAACACTCCCGAGGAACACATTTAACCCTTTGATTGCCCCTGATGTTAACCCCTTCCCTGCAAATGTCCTCAGTACAGTAACAGTGCATATTTTTAGCACGGATCACTGTAATAATGTCACTGGTCATCAAAAAGTGTCAGTTAGGTGTCCGATTTGTCCACCACGATATTGCATTTTATTTTTTTGATAGGTTTTATAGCAGAAAGTAAAAAATATTTTTTTTTGTTTGTTTTTTTCAAAATTGTCTGTAATTTTTTTTGGTTTATAGCGTAAAAAATAAAAATCGTATAAGTGATCAAATACCACCAAAAGAAAACTATTTGTGCGGAATGATGAATGATGATTCACCAAATCCTCGGCTGTTCCTAAAGCCCATACCACTCTCCCTGCCTTTTTGCAGCTGCCCAGCAGGGCTGTCCTTGAAGCCCATGGCTGCCCCTGCTGGGCTGCTCCTGGAGCCCGTGGCTCCCACTCAGCCTCTTCGCAGCCGGCGATTCAGTTCACAGCATGGGTCGGGGGCAGAGACTAGAGGTCAGCTGACTGGTGAGGTATGTGAAGTGGGAGGGGCTAGAGGAGACCCCAACTCCTGATTTCGGCATAGGTGTCACTGCTACGAGACACCACAACATTGGAGACACAGTCAAGCCAGGGACACAGTGAGTAACACTACCTGTTATTATAGTGGCCATTAAAAGTCCCCACTACAGTTCTCAGATCAGCAACTCCCCCCAGCACTGCCACTCATCCCATTCCTCCCACCTCCCCACCAAGGAGTAAGAAAAGGAATAAAAATACATAATACATGGAATGGAGAGGAAAAGAGGGGGAGGAGAAAAGAAAAAGGGAGCGAAAGAATAAGAGAAAGAACAAGAAAGATGGCTAGAGAGAGGGATGGGGGGAGAAGAAGAGGAAGAAGAGGAAGAAGAGGAAGAAGAGGAAGAAGAGGAAGAAGAGGAAGAAGAGGAAGAAGACGAAGAAGACGAAAAAATTAGGATAGAGGAGCGATAAAAAAGGGAAAGAAAGGAACAAAGAGAAAAAGAAGAAAAAAAAAAAAAAAAAAGAGTGGTACATTCTAAAATGTACTATAAGGGGTTTTAAAACTGTACGAGTGGAAGGGACTCAGGTAAAGCTAAATGTCTGTGGGTTAGGGGTGCAAATTACTTGTCTGGCGTGCTGACAATCTACGAAAAAAATAATAATTTTACTGTTAGGGATCCCCACAACTTGGGAAATTTTCTCAAGGGGTCACAGAACTAGAAAGGTTGAGAACCACTGCTATACATCACCATTGCTGGTTCCATCCTTGGTAAGGCCTGGACTACTTCCACATTCCACACCACGTACTGTACAAATGTTCTATGTTTAACTATATTTATCCAACCAGAAGTTATATATTGACTTGGTGCACTTCTTCCAGCAAACACTTCTTTCTCAAGTACCCTCACACGCGCCACGTAAGCTGCTAATATATGACAATTACTTCAAGCAAAATGAAGGTCTACGACAAATCGAGCTCTTAAAATATACAAGTC
>NW_027507748.1:37702244-37807244 GCF_037356315.1 Lithobates pipiens | reverse complement strand
CTGCATTTGCAGGCCATTAAAAAAAAAAAAAATAAAAAAATAATAATAATAAATAATAATAATAATAATAATAATAATGTGGGCCGTGGTATGAAGCCTGCTGTATCCCACAGAGTTCTCTTTTCTCAATGCACCAAGGAGACCTACATCCATAGAGGACAGTTTGGTCATGTGACCAGCTCATTTTCTTTTTCTTCTCACAAACTTTTAATAATCCCAAAACTGCAGGAGCGCACACTGTTCTGCTTTATAGAAGTATGATTTTTTCTTTTTGTAAATCTTCCACTAACAGTTCAAATTTCCCCGAGAGTTCACCGATTACATGCCTGTCAGCGACTCAGAAGGCAGTGGAGCCCGAGACAGCCAAGCAATCAGAATTTTAACCCCTTCCTGCCGACCGTCTACCAAAGGGTTTTAAAAGCCTGGAGGCGGAGGCAGGCATGCTGGTCATGTGACTGTTGTGATTGGCTGTCACACGATCGGAACAGTCGCAGCCAATCACAACAGTCACATGACTGCTACTGTGTGGAAAGCACGCTCGCAGCACGGCAAGTGGTTTACACAGTCACATATATGTGGCCGCTGGGCGTTAAAACCCACCCGCCGAGAGGCCATACATGTGTGCAGCTGGTGTAAAAGAGGTTAAAAAAAATTAACTGCACTCTGCTCATATAATTTGTAATAAAAACATCTTTGCCATTCTGAAGCTTCCCTAGGACATCATACACAGCTCTCTCTCATGAGAGTTTGCCAGGAAGGGAAGTGGGATGAGTCATAAGAGGGCCAATGAGAGCTGCAGAGCTGGAGGCGTGCCTCTGTCTGCGCAAATCCAGAAAGTGAACAGGCAGCAGCTTCATGCTGCCCACAGTTAAAATGGATGCCGCCAGACTCAATGGAGGGAGATTTCTGCAGCATAATTGGCAAGTACAGAATCACAGTATATATAAAATAACATGCAAAGTGATTGGAGGGAAGCTTCAGAATGGCAAAGATGTTTTTATTACAATGTGAGCAGACTGCAGTACCTGTTTAAAGGGGGTTGTAAAGGTTTGTGTTTTTTCACCTTAATGCATCCTATGCATTAAGGTGAAAAAAAACACCTGTCAGTGAGCGCCCACCCCCCCTGTTTTACTTACCTGAGCCCCTTCATCTTCTTCAGCGGGGACATCCCGTCCTTCTCTCCACAGAGTCCCGGCTTTGACTGGATAGATTGATAGCAGCACAGCCATTGGCTCTCGGCAGAGTGTTTCTCCTAGGGGGTTATCTAATGCGGGGAGGAGCCACGAGACCCACAGAGGGACCCCAGAAGAAAATGTTCGGGGCCACTCTGTGCAGCTTGTTTTGCACAATGGAGATAAGTATAACATGTTTGTTTTTTTAAACAAAGCTTTAGTATCACTTTAAGGTACTGATGTCTGATTGGTAGCCTCAGAAGATCTGGAGTGAGATTTGGTGATGTCACTACTGTACTGCTCACTGTTCTCCTTGCTGGAGGCTCTGCATGAGGAAGCAAAGCCATGCCTCTACCAAGATGGCCACCAGGACATCAGAAACTTGGTGCAGAATAAAGCATGAAAAGTCAGTAATGGGGAAAGATGGGCATCAGGGAGACCACAGGCCATAATGGTGCCAAGTCCTTTGCCCTCTGATTTCCCCCTTATTTGCATCTTACAAAAGTTGGAAGATGCACAGCAATGAGCTTTTTCATGCGCTTTTCATTTATGAACCTCTAAAACTGAATTCTAACTTGACTGGCATCTAAAGTATCCCACTCTGAATCCTCAGTCCCTGCTGGGAGATCTTGCATTGCCAGGATATCAATGCTGCTATGATATGGAGATTAGTTGGAGACAGCAGTGATTAGCGGATGGCACACATCCCGTCACATGTCCATCTAACACACCTACCTGACAGGTACACCAAAGCCGAACTGCGGCTATACTGAGCGCCACTGAACCACTGACACGCTCTGACAGCAGTCTGGAGCAGGCTGTACATGGAGATGGTTCTAAGCAAATGCTAAGGTGGTATTCTGCTAATTACTAGGAAAACACCGCTCTCGGCATCCTGCCGGCACCCGCTGCAGGGAGCGGGTGACTAAATAAAGACGCAGCCTGGAGGGGGAAGGAGAAGGCGAGCTGAATCTCCAGTGCTTATACCAGGGAAGTGCGGGAATTCACCTACCAAACATACACTCAGCAACAGCACGGCACATGTATGTTCCCTTCCCTCTGTATGAAGTGAAAGTATGTCACCAGCACACCACGGATCTCCAGAATGAGTCCAAAGCTTTATTCAGCGATCACATAACAAAATGACGCAAGGTTTCGGAGCCATGGAGTACCCCCTTCATCAGGGGGCTGCAGCACCCATCTACATATACAGCCATTCTGCAGGAACGTGTGCATTGGCAATAATGTATTTGCTTCCCTCTGTATGGCCACCCAGCAGTGGTGACATTTGTTATAGGGAAAGGCCTGTCCATGAGAAGACTTTTCACTGTAATTGTCAGTGAGCGCTTTCAAGAATTTTTTTCTTTACCAAAACCATTCCATACTTTAACCACTTGCTTACCGGCACTTTCAACATTCTCTTGCACAGGCCAAACTTTCAGCGCTCTCACACTTTGAATGACAATTGCGGTCATGTAACACTGTACCCATATGACATTTCATTTTTTTCACACAAATAGATCTTTCTTCTGGTGGTATTTAACCCCTTCCCGACCGCCTCACGCAGATATATCATGGCAGAAGGGCACATACAGGCAGAATAACGTACCTGTATGTGGCCCTTTACGAAGCGGCTTGCAGGCGCGCGCCCGCCAGGTGTTTCGTGGCCGCGAGTCCCGCGGACCTGATGTCCGCGGGGATATCTGCGATCATCTCACGGAGAGGAAAAAATGGGGCGAGTCTTATGTAAACAAGCATCTCCATGTTCTGCCTATGCCCATGACACTGACACTGATCAGCGCTTCCTGTGATCAGTGACGTGTCACACACTTAACCCCTACAGTGACACCTAGTGGTTAACCCCTTCACTGCCAGTGACATTTTTACAGTAATCAATGCAATTTTTTTTTAGCATTGTTCGCTGTATTAAATGCCAATGGTCCCAAAAATGTGTCAAAATTGGCCGATACGTCCGCCATAATGTTGCAGTCACGATAAAAAAAAAAAAGGGAGAGGTGCTGATCGCCGCAATTACTAGTTTAAAAATAATCAATAAAAATGCCATAAAACTATCCCCTATTTTGTAGGCGCTATAACTTTTTTTTATATATATTTTTGGGGATATTTATTATAGCAAAAAGTAAAAAATGTATGCTTTTTTTTCAAAATTGTCGCTTTTTTGTTTATAGCGCAAAAAATAAAAACCCGCACAGGTGATCAAATACCACCAAAAGAAAGCTCTATTTGTGGGGGGGGGGTGTCAATTCTGTTTGGGTGCAACGTCGCACGACTGCGCAATTGTCAGTTAAAGCAACATAGTGCTGAATCGCAAAAAGTGCTCTGGTCAGGAAAGGGGTAAAATCTTCCGGGGCTTAAGTGGTTAATCACTGCTGGGCTTTGAAACAGTTTCATAGTTTAATATAACATTTTTCAGTTATTTCTTTTTCTCCTTCATTGATGTGCGCTGGTAAGGCTGCACTGATGGGCATCGATAGGTGGCATTGGTGAGCACTGATAGGCAGCACTGATGGGCACAGACAGGTGGCACTGATGGGTAGCACTGGTGGGCATTGATAGGTGGCATTGATAGTCAGCACTAGTAGGTGGCACTGATGGGAACTGGCAGGTGGCATTGGTCGGCACTGCTTAGCAGCAGTGGTTGTCCGTGTGTGGGACTTATGTCCCTCTGACAGAAGCCGGTAATCAGATTTTTTTTCCTCCTCACATTGACAGCGCGAGGATAAAAAAAAAGGCAGATTGCGATCTTCTGTTTACATCATGTGATCAGAAGTCATTGGCTAATCACATGTTAAGGGGCTGGGATCAATCAATCACCGATCTGTGATCAGCAGAGTCTCATTGACTCGCTAATTACAGAGCAAGCTCCGGGCACGCCCCGCTGGCAGCTCATGCACAGGAGGACTTACATGGATGGCCCTCCCTTCCCAGATGTGCATGAGAACAGGTACTTTAGGACGTTGTCAGCGGAGATGTTCCTGGAGATCCGCCAAGCAATGTAAAATGTATATACAAAAAGGATAAGAGCGCTACAAATCAAGGATAGGTCTTGTAAAAGTATATTTACAACAAGGGGTCAGTAGGTATGGCCAACGTGTTTATAGCGCTCCCCTTTGTGAGCATCTGAAATGCATTAGCTCTACCTTCTGACCTCTCGCTGGACTTCTCTCTGATTTGTAGCACTCTCATCCATATATAAATATATTTCTAGAACTGTATTACCTTTAAAGCTGAACTCCAGGAAAACAGCTAAATGCATCGCTGAAATACATATATGGGATGTGTTTTACCTGCTGAAGAATTTGCATTTATATTCATACATACATACTGAGACTTACACGGCTCTGCCATACAGCACAGCCAAGTTGTTAACCTGACTTTCATCCGCTGCAGTTAGAAGTGTTACTAAACCAGCAACAGTAAAATCAGTCTGTGTATTCAACAAGCACAGAAATGTCCTTCCCTCTAGCAGACGGGCAGTAGTGCCATTAATTGTAAAGGTACCCTCATGCATCTGCTAAAGCATCCGTTTGGAGCGGTGTGATTTTGCACAAGGGTCAGGGACTTTTGTTTGCATGAAAAGTGATCTAAGTCAGCCTCTCAACCAGGGTGCCACCTGAGGTTGTCAGGGGTTCTGCGGCATCTATTAACATACAGAAATACCTTGGATTGTGAGCAGAATTCCTTCCAGAAGCATGCTTGTAATCCAAAGCACTCGTATAGAAAAGTGAGTTTGCCCATAGGAAATAATGGAAACTCAGATAATCCGTTCCACAGCTGGTCTACGCAGTACCGCATGTGGCCAGAGGTGCGGGGGCACCAGAGAACACTCGGAGGCGATCCACCACTTGGTTCCCAAGTGTCACCAGTGCCCCCGCACCACTGGCTAAATGCGGTACTGCACACCCCCGAAGCTTGAATCCTGCTAGTCTTGCAATACAACACTTGCAAAGCGAGTCAGTTTTTTTTTTTGTTTTTGTTTTTAAATAGCTCGTAAACCGCGTTACTTGCAATCCGAAGTTCCACTGTATAAGAAATTTTAATCTACTTTCGCAGACTGATGACACCGAGATGTTTTGAAATCAGCCTATAAATAAAAGCAATGAAAATATAATGAAAGTCACAAAAAGAAAAAACAATTCTTTCATCTAGATGTTACTGTAACAGATGTACATCAGCGCTGACAGGCAATACATGACAGTACTCCTATAACTAAAGATGTAGGGTAAGAATGATCGGAGCTTCTCTCTCTTCAACTTTGACGCAGTCATCCCGATTCCGCTTTCCCTGCCAGGTGAGTCTCAGACGCTCCTGTTCAAAAGACACCCCCCCCCCCCCTCCTCCCCAACCGATTTCCTATCCTGGTGACACTTTGTGACAGACAGCATTAAAATCTGACCGGGTTGTAATTATTCCACGCTCTATTCTTAAAGAAAAAAAATATATATTTTGTATGTTTTACCTGCCAAAAGACTTGTAGTTCAGTTCAGTTCTGTTCTGCTGGCTTTGAGATCCAGGTACCCCTGCCAAACATCAAAGATCTAAAGATATAAGGAGCAGAGTTCCAGTCTGATTGTATCCACAAATGTTTCATCTTTTTTACGTTTTTTTTTACGTTTGACAAAGTGCCTTTATCAGAGCTTAAAGCTAATTCACAAAAAATTATCTCCATTCCTCTCCACAATAATTATAGAAATTAAATTTAAAGTTGGAATACCGGAACATGCTGCAGCACCCCCCTGGAATACCTTGCCACATATCCCTGGAGGCTACAGGAGCCCCTTCACAGAGTATTCGGAGGGCCAGGCAGCCTGAACCCAGAAGAGGCAGTCAGATATGGAGGACCAAGATGGTGGAGAGGACATCCGGCGCACTGCAGGACAATGCTAGATCCTCTGGGCAGGTGAGTATTTTTATTTATTTATTTTTTAAGAACCCAGCATAACAAAGGGAGTGGTTAGGCTTGGGAGGTGGAGTTTTCCTTTTTGTTATCTTCATTTTTTTTATATTCTTTATTTTTATACATATCCCCTCAGAGATTGGTTGTCATTTTATTTGTTTTTATTTATACTCACAGACACATGTCAGGCTCCGTTCACACAGGGGGCGACGCGAGGCGACACGACTTGCCGTGCCGCGACCTGACAAGTCGCCCCCGTTCTGTACTACGGAACCGTTCTAAGAGGAGCGACTCGAGTCGCTCCGACTTAGAAAAAAGGTTCCTGTACTACTTTTAGGCGACCTCGGGCGACTTGCATTGACTTCTATACAGAAGTCATTTGCAAGTCGCCGCTGAGGTCGCGGCGAGGCAAGTCGTGTCGCCTCGCATCGCCCCCTATGTGAACCGAGCCTAACTGTTATCATCAATGGAATTATATATATTTTTTTATTTTATGTATTCATTTTTATACTTTTTGTTCCTGATATATATTTCCAGCCTGATGTATAGCCATGAAGTTTTATTTCATGTGTCCATTTGCAATCCCTTAAACGATGTTCTGTCTTTTTCTGGCATTAGTGCAACCACCATATAATTGAGGCCCCTTTCACACTTTGCAGTCCCAAGTTGCAGGACAAGTTGCACCCCACGATTTCCAATGAGTACTCTTCATATCTGTGCAACTTCAAGTCGCAGCAACTTCAAAACTAGTCCCTGCACTACTTTGATCCGACTTTGATGCGACTTGAGGTCCATAGACCTTAAAGCAGCGTTCCGCCTTAAAAAAATAATTAAAAAAATTCTGCAGCTACCGACTTTTAAAATAAGGACACTTACCTGTCCAGGGTGCCTGCGATGTCCTCACCCAAAGCCCTTGGTCCCTCAGCTCCCGGGTGGAGGCGCCGGCATCTTAAGTAAGAGAATCAGGAAGTGAAGCCTTGTGGCTTCACAGCCTGGTTAACTACTGCGCATGCACTAGTTGCGCTGCGTGTTCTCAGCTGTCGTCTGGGACCTGTGTGTCTCCCAGAAGACAACTGTGGGGGGTGGAGGAAGGGCCGGACATGGCGTAGACCGCCTCGGTTACTGCAGTGATCATTTGCCGGAAGTGGGAGCAAATACCTGTATTAGACAGGTATCTGCTCCCCCTGAAAGGTACCAAATGTGACACCGGGGGGGGGGGGTTGGTGATGCTGGACAGCAGAAGTTAAATTTTTGGGTGGAACTCCGCTTTAAAATTACACAGGCAATGCTTCAAGTCGTGCGACTTTCAGATCATAAAAATGTGAAAGGGGCCCAATTGTGTACCAGTTTATTATGCTAATCTTTTTAAAGGTAGAGTTTGCTTAGGTATATATAGATCCTGACATTTCTGTCCTAAACTAGCTATGACTTAGACCCCTTTCACACTGGGGAGCTTTTCAGTCGTTTTAGCGCAAAAAAATTGCGCCTGAAAAGCACCCCTCATGCATCCCCAGTGTGAAAGCATGAGATCTTTCACACTGGGGCGGTGCACTTGCAGGATGGGAAAGAGTCCTGCAAGCAGCATCTTTGGCACGGTGCGGGATCGGTGTATACACCGCTCACAAAACACCCTGCCCATTGAAATGAATGGGCAGTGCTGCAGAAGCACCTGCAAAGCTCTTTGGCAGCACCGAACACATGGCCGCTTTTAAACCTTTCTTTGGCCACTAGCGGGGGGTCAAAAGCACCCCGCTGGCAGCCGAAAAGCGCAGCTTTAACAGCAGTAAAGCACAGCTAAAACTAGCGTAGCTTTACCACCAACACCGCCCCATTAGCCCAAGGCTTCTGCCGAAATATGGCAACGCTATTGTTTTATTATCACTTCGATGTAACCAATAAACTACATGTCAAGGATTCCAGTGTTGCTGGCTCTTTCTATTGCTTATGAAGTTTTCAGTTTACCTGTACAACCCCCATCAACTACAGCACTTGTGTGCTACGGGTACATTACTTTAGGGAGAATACATACATGTAAAATGCTAAATCGCACAGCAGCTACAGCAAATCAATGCTCCAGCAGCTCTGCGTTACCAGCTGGCTAGGGGGCAGTGTGGTGCACGATTCAGCACACCGCACTGTCCCTTTTATTTTTGTGCTCCAGCTTTATTTGAAGTGTACAAACTGTACACTTCATTCACTGCAATGTGGAGTGGTGTGATGCGCTGCCCGATATTGCAGTGCGATTCATAATGCAGCATGTCTCAAATTTACTCTGGGTGATGGTGGGGGGAGAGGGACAGATGTTGCATCTACCTAGGCAAGTATGATTAAAAAAAAAAAAAAAAAAACTTCTCTTTTTAAAAGAGATTGTATGACTTAGAGTTCAGCTTTAATAACGAATGCCCGACTCATACAACTAATTTGATAGAATAGCTTTTCTTCTATTGAAGCGCACAGGGTAAGACTCCGCTCACACCTATGCATTTTTTTGTGCATTTTGCAGAAAACGCACTACAGTGCATTTAACATTGTTTCCTATGGGACAAGTTCACATCTGTGCTTTTTTCAGCCACTGTATTTTTGAAAAGGGTCAGGGACTTTTTAAAATGCCAAACGGTGCAATTTTGGTTCCATAGACTTCAATGGAGAAGCTCCAGAAAAGCATGTAGTCTGTTTTTGCTGCGACTTTGCATCTTTTAAATCTGCCTAACAAAATTGGTCAAAAAAAAAAAAAAAAAAAAAAAGCATAAAAATGCTAAATGCAACAAACATTGCATGAAAAAAATGAGCCAAAAACACATGTGCAAAAAACGCAAAATGCCCAGCAAAAAGCACTGCAGAAACACATCAAAAGCAAACTGCATAGGTGTGACCCGAGCCTAAGAAGACACAAGTCTAGTCCCTGCATTAAAGTGGAAGTAAACCCTGCTATCGTTTGCAGCCAAGGAAGCTGCCATCTTGGCCTCCCTTTAATATTTAACTGCCATGAAGCTGCACATGTGATCAGTTATGACACCAGCCATTGGATGGTTTGACAGTTTGATTGAGAGCACAACCAATGTGACCGTTAACATTTCCAGTATGCTGGGAATGTAACTGTTTTTTCAAACTGTTAGATCGATAGGTTTACTTCCGCTTATTAGGCTGGGTTCACACCGCTGCGATGCGGGAACGCCGCGAATCTGCGGCGTTTTCCCGCATCGCACACCTCCCGCCGGCAGTTCACACTGCCCTATGCGGACGGCTGGGAGTGTCAATGTTATGTTAATGACACCCCCAGATCCGTCCGCATATCGCAGTGCGATCTGCCGACTCGCACAGGAATCGGATCGCATGGTGTGAACCCCCATGCGATCCGATTCTGTTGCGGACCAAAAAAAGGGTCCCGTGCGAGTTTGCTGCGGGAGCGCTGCGAATTCAGCCATACTATCTGTATGGCTGAACTCGCATCGCTACGGAGATCGGATGTGATTTGCGGTGCGAATCACATCCGGATCTCCCCCCGCAGCAGTGTGAACCCAGCCTAAGGAAGGAGCCACCCTGAAGTAGGAAACCTAAATAGTGGTGGTTATCATAGCACCAGTTTAAAAAAAAGAGGAAGTAAAGACAAAAAATTTATAAATAAAATACACCCTGCAAGGCAAAGACATAATGAGCTAGTATGCATAGCATACTAGCTCATTATGAATAACTTACCTGAGATGGAAGCCCTCGAAGTGACCCTTGTTCTCCTGCTCCGACGCCGCCATCTATCGCAGAGTGACTTCCGGGTATCGCAGTTGCGGCGCTGTGACTGGCCAGGGCCGCAATGACGTCATTCCCACACATGTGCGCAGGAGCCGCCACTAATGGCATGATTGCAGTTAGCAGCGGCATGCTCAGTGCGCCTGCGTGCCACTGTCTACAGCAAATATCTCCTAAACAGTGTAGGTTTAGGAGATATTTCTTGCCTTAATCTAGGCTTACCTGTAGGTAAAAGTGGTCTGTAAGGGTTTACAACCACTTTAAAACAGGAATATGGGCAAGGATTAAGACCTCTTACACACATGAATGCCCAGCCGTTAGCACTAAAGTGCTGCTAGATTTTTGGCAGTGTTTTTCGGCCACTAGCGGTGCGCTTTTTACCCCAAAAAAAACTTCTCTTTTTAAAAGAAAGATTGTACGGCGGAGTTCAGCTTTAATAATGAACGCCCAACTCGTACAACTAATTGGATGGGATAGTTCTCCTTCCATCTATAAACCGACACGTTTGAATACTTTTCGTACAGTGCTGAAAACCTACTAAGCAGTTGCTGAAATATTAATGTTATTTGCACTCGTAGAATGGCAAAAAAAAAAAAAAAGAAAGAAATAACAGCGACAGGCACAGAGGGCAGCGCCTAACGCGTTCCTAGCTGTGCCCCTCAAAAGCAGATTTTGTGGCTTGGAACTTTGCAACTGCCTCATCACCGGCAAGACTTGTCTGCCAGAACAGGCTTTGATGTGAGAAGACAGCGTGCCCATGACAGCCCAGGGGATCACATCACAAGTATTCATGTAGCTCGTCTGCCGACTGCGAGCGAGATGTGAGGAGACTTTAAACCTCTGCTCGTTTAAGTGTCAGAGTACGCAGCATGGGCCCTCTTCCTCTGTCACCGACTACGGCGCACCCTGCTTCTGGGGTGCAGGAGGAGGAACCGAAGGCGGCCCCAGCCGTGTTTGGACAATACAAAGCTACACAAGGAATGCAGAACTTGTATGGGAAGCGGTGATGGTCTTTTAATCAGGATAATGTTACCAAGAAACATAATATGTACAGCTTTGAGCAAAGACGGGAAAGGGGAGGGGGGAGATCATGGTTGAAACTTTTAAAGTACAGTAATACCTTGGATTACGAGCATAATTTGTTCCAGAAGAATGCTTGTAATCCAAAGCACTCGTATATCAAAGCGAGTTTCCCCATAGGAATCAATGGAAACTCATCATTTGTTCCAGTGTCACTGCTAGCGTATGCAGTACCGCATGTGGCCAAAAGGTGAAGGGGGGCGCCAGAGACATTCAGAAACACTGTGTAAACGAGAGGTCTCCGAGCTACTAGTGTCTCTGGCGCCCTCCCACCTCTGGTCACATGCGGTACTGCACACCCAAGAGCCATGAATCATGCTAGTCTTGAGAGACAGCGCTTGCAAATAGAGTCAGAATTTGAAAAAAAATAAAAAATGTAAAAAAAAAAAAAAAAAACACAGCTCGTATTGTGAAACGCTCGTAAACCGTGCTGCTCACAATCCGAGGTTTTACTGTAGTGTTAAACCCTCAGCATTATTTAAGCTCAACTCACTGAGAATAACAAAAAATAAGAACATTCCCCAGTAAATTGTGTTAAAAATCCTTCTCTGACTTTCAATACTGCTGGCTCCTGCTCTCTCAGTGCTGCTTCCCTGAACTTCCAGTCTCCACAGGAAAATGTCAATAGTAGATAGTGCAGGCTCTGTTAAGCCAGCCATAGGCGGCTCATATCTTAGCCAAGATTCAAACTATCCATCTATGGGCAGGCTGATTGTAACCAAGCCATATTGATCGACTTAGGTACAACCAAGCATGTCAGATTTCTAGCACGCAGTTACTCCCAGTGGCTATAGCCACTAGCAATAATCACTGTGTTCTCCCAACAGGGACGGCCCCCTGCATCCCCCTCCATTGGGAGAACACAATAGCTCCGCAGAAGGAATTCCCTCATCAACACCGTGTTGATGAGGGAATCTAGTGATTTCCTTTTTTGCAATCTGTTGCAGGAAAGAAAATTGCATCAACTAACCTGCCTTAGTTTGGAGAAGAGGGGAGGAGAGAAGAGCAGATGAGTGCCTTGCCACCCTAGGCTAAAGGGATGTGCGATTCTACTGAAGTGCACAGGGTAAGACTCGGCTCACACCTATGCATATTTTAGTGCATTTTGCAGAAACGCACTACAGTCCACTTAACATGGATTCCTATGGAACACGCTCACATCTGTGCTTTTTTCAGCCACTGCATTTTTGAAAAGGGTCAGGGACTTTTTAAAATGCAGAATGGTGCAATTTTGGTTCCATAGACTTCAAAGGAGAAGCTCCAGAAAAGCATGTGGTCTGTTTTTGCTGCGATTGTGTGTCTTTTAAGCTGCCTAACAAATTGGTCAAAAAAAAAAAAAAAAAAAGCAAAATGCAACATTGCATGAAAAAATGAGCCAAAAACACATGTGCAAAAAACGCAAAAAGCACTGCAGAAACACATCAAAAGCAAACTGCATAGGTGTGACTCAAGCCTAGGAAGACACAAGTCTAGTCCCTGCATGTAAAGGTGGCTCCACAGGATGCTGCATTAAAGTGGTTGTAAACCCTTAAAACACACTTTGACCTACAGGTAAGCCTAGATTAAGGCTTACCTGTAGGTCCAAGCAACATCTCCTAAACCTACACGGTTTAGGAGATATTTGCCCAAAGACAGCCACCGATGTCTACGGCGCAAGCGCCGTAGACAGCGGCGCGCATGCGCACTTAGCGCGGCATCTTCAACGATGAAAATGCTGTGCGTGTCGGCTCCCGTGCGCATGCGCGGGAGTGACGTCATCGCGGCTTCGCCGAATGACAGCGGCAGAGCTGCGAGACCCCACCGAGAAGATGGATGCGGCGGACTACAGGGGACAGCGGTGACTTCGCTGGCTCCTGTGTCAGGTAAGTGACACATAATGGGCTACTATGCATAAACCATCACGGTTTACTTCCTCTTTAAGGGAGGAGCCACCCTGAAGCAGGAAATCTGGATAGTGGCGGTGATCATAGCACCAGTATAAACAGGAATATGGGCAAGGATTAAGACCCCTTACACACAGGAATGTCCAGCCTTTAGCGCTAAAGCACCACTCATTTTTGCAGTGCTTTTTGGCCACTAGCACTTTTTACCTTAAAAAAAATAGCAAAAAAAAGGCAAAAAGCCCAGTTTTGCGGCACTTTCAAATCTCTTTAAAGGCGATTTGGCAGCGCTGCACATTCAGTGCAATGGGCAGGGCGTTTTTTTTGGAGCGCTAAATACAGCGATCCCAAACGACCCCAAAGATGATGCTTGTAGGACTTTTTATAACGTCCCCCAAAGCACTCATTGCCCATAGAACTCACTCAGTGTGAAAGGGGGTCTTAAAAATCAATAAGACCCGTTTCACACCGAGGCGGTTTTCAGGCGCTTTAGTGCTAGAAATAGCCTCTGAAAACCGCCTCCTATTCATTGCAGTGCGTCTTTTCACACCGGGGAGGTGCGCTTGTGGGACGTTACAAAATATTCCTGCAAGCAGCATCTTTGGGGCAGGTTGGGGGCGCTTTAGTTAGTGCTTCCAAAACCCCCCGGCCATTGCAATAAATTTTACAATTGTTGGGGGTAAAAACCACCCCACTAGTGGCCAAAAGCGACACTAAAAACACTTTAGCACCAACAACACAGGCTCTCAGTGGGAAAGGGGTCTTAGCTGCATACTCAGCAAGCAAATTAAAGTGGTTGTAAACCCTTACAAACCACTTTGACCTACAGGTAATCTTAGATTAAGGCTTACCTGTAGGTCCAAGAAATATCTCCTAAACCTATACGGTTTAGGAGATATTTACAAAAAGACAGGCACCGCTGTCTATGGCGCATGCGCCGTATATAGCGGCGACCAGGCGCACTGAGCACGCCGCAGATCACGGCGATATGTCGCTCGTGACGGCTCCCATGCGCATGCACGGGAGTGACGTCATTGCGGCTCCGGCGAATCACAGGACTGCCGGAGCAGCGAGACCCGTAAGTCACTCCGGGATACATGGCAGCGGTGAAGATAAAAGGAGGAGGACCGCTTCCTTCTCAGGTAAGTTATTCATAATGAGCTAGTATGCTATGCATACTAGCTCATTATGCCTTTGCCTTACAGGGTGCATTTAAAAAAAAAAAAAAAAAAATAAGTGCCTTTACTTCTTTAAATCAGCTGCTGAACATACTTAAAAAAAAAAAAAAAAAAACTTTAAATACATAAAAGGTATAGAAAGTATTTCAGGAGGGCAGTATTTTCAATATAAAGTCAAGATTAAAAAAAATAAATAAATAAAAAGTAAACAAACACAGGGCTTTGATTTCAAACTAACGAGTGTAACAACTAACCTAAGAAAGTATTACTTTACTGAAAGAGTAGTTGCTTGGAACAGAATTCCAGCAGAGGTACAGTGACAGTGTGAGTGTGAGTGTGTGTATTCTTCCTGGAATCTCGGTGTGCTTTGTGTATTAAATCTGTGCAGGGATCCAGTGTGAGAAGTCCTATAATAAAGACCGCTCACTGCTGCTCTCTATCCTTGTGCTGGGTGACCGGTCTCGTCTCCGCCCCTTCCTGTAGTTATTAGCAGTGGGTGGAGCCAGTTGGGCTCCACCCACAGCTCTGCTCTCGGCACAGGCTATGAACAGCACAATAATGATGTCACTGCTACTTTTACATGGTAACAACTGGGCTTACAAAAAGAACTTGGTGGGGAGTACAAAGAGCCAGTATTTCCTTTGAAACCATTGCGTTTTAGGGCCCTTTCACACTGCTCTGTACCAAACTGCGGTAAAAAAAAAAAAAAAATAAAAAAAAAGCATATGCGATTTTTACCAAGTTTTTGCTGTTTCGTTAGCATTTCCTGTGCATATTTGAGTTGCCTGCACCTGTGAAAAATGGACAAACGACTCAAAAATGCACCAAAAACACGAATTACTGTGCTTTTTTTTTTTTTTTACTGCCATTTCCATTTAGTTCAATGGGAAACTGCGTTTTTTGGTGCGGTTTTCAACACTCTACCAAAGACACAGCACACAGGACTTTTCAAAACTCACAACACCCACAGCGCAGTGGTATGAAAATTCCCATAGGATTTAAAGGGAAACTTTTTGCGTTTTTCTTGCAACAACGCAGGAAAAAAAGTATCAGTTTGAAAGGGGTCTTAGTGCCCGTTCACATTACCGCGACTTGTCAGGCGACTTAGCCGCCTGACAAGTCGCGCTCCGTTCTGTACTACGGAACCGTTCTAATAGGAGCGACTCAAGTCGCTCCGACTTAGAAAAAGGTTCCTGTAGTATTTTCGGGGCGACTTCAGGCGACTTGCATTGACTTCTATACAGAAGTCATTTTGCAAGTCGCCGCTGAAGTCGTGTGCAGGTCGCGTCTGTGAGACGCGCTGCAAGTCACGTCGCCCCTGTGTGAACGGGCACTTAGTGATATTAAATATTTATTTGTTTGGCTGGATACAGAGTGGTGCGCTCATAGCACCTATTAAATGTGAGTACCCTAATATAGGGAATATTGTCATTTTAAATAAAACTTAAAAAAAAAAAAAAGGTAATACAATATCCAGTTTCCTCTATTTTCCATATGAATATTGTTGCAAGCAACCTTTCAAGGATCTGAATGCTGACCATAAACTCAGAGGTGGTTTAAAAGTGGTTTTGACTGAGCTTAGGTGCAAAGTCACATGCTCTAAGGTGGGCACATACATCAAAGGGGGGCACAAGAGTGGACCACCAGTGTTAATTTTGGCAGCAAATTTCGATTTAGTTTTAGTCTTAGTCTTGGGACTAAAATGGCATTTTAGTTTTAGACCCATTTATTCTTCTGCAATCGTTTTAGTCATATTGAGTTGACTAAATCTCCAGTACACTTTAGTCGAATAAAAGCTCCAGTACATTTTAGTTGACTAAAACTAATTTTAGTCATCTAAAATCTAATAGGTGTAAATAAAATTGTACTGCATTAGTTAACATTTCGCTACAAATTCCAAACTCATTATATACTGCTGAAGTGAAAAATCTAATATGTTATTTATTATGGCATTGAGGTATGAACATGCACTACAGACCTATGTTAATTTTGAAGTCAAATTTCAATTTAGTTTTAGTCTTAGTCTTAAAGCGGGAGTCCGCGTTTTTTTTTTTTAAAAGCCAGCAGCTACAAATACTGCAGCTGCTGACTTTTAAAATAGTGACACTTACCCGCCCAGCGCGCCCGCAATGTCGGCACCCGAAGCCGATCTCTCGATCGTCTCTCGGGTGCTGCCGCCGCCATCTTGGGTATGGGAATCAGGAAGTGGAGCCTTTCGGCTTCATTTCCCGGTTCCCTACAGCGCAATAAAGGATGGACCCGCTGCCTCTGGGATCTGTGTGTTTCCCAGCAGGCAGCGGGGGACTTTCGGAAAGGGGCGTAATCTACGCCCCTTTCCGCAGAGAGCTATCCCGGAAGTGGGTGCAGATACCTGTGCTGTACAGGTACCTGCACCCCCCTCCCCCCTGAAAGGTGCCAATTGTGGTGCCGGAGGGGGGGGGGGAATCCAATGAGCGGAAGGTCCACTTTAGGGTGGACCTCCGCTTTAACTAAAATGGCAATTTTAGTTTTAGTCATATTTTAGTCATCTCATTTGTTTTAGTTTTAGCCGTACTTTAGTGGACTAAAATAATATTCACTTAGTCGACTAAAATGTTTTAGGCTACAAAATTAAACACTGGTGGACACGAGCACTTTACCGTTATGTCATCTGCAATGAGCACCAGAAGAATGGAGTAGTTATGAATGGCCTTTATGTTGCGATTTTATGGACACAGATTAATGCATGAATTAGTTTAGCACAAGAGCGCTTTAAACAAAGTTCACTTTATTTCTATATTGATTATTGTATTGATGCACTTTTATATAGATTTATGTAAATTACAGGTTGTCACTGCATTTATCGCAGAGGGCTGCAAATTTCTCTATTGCATATTAATGCTGCATGTGTATATAGAGGGGTGTATAGAGGGGTGTATGCTACACCAGCAGCTGTCATTGGGAGGATTGCATAGGATTGCAATTTTTAATTGTCTATTACTATACACGATTTATATAGCGCCAACAGTTTACGCAGCGCTTTACAAAGTAAAGGGGACACAACACAATTACAGTACAGTTCAATAGAAAAAAAAACAAACAAAAAAAAAAGGGTACAGGGGGTCTATGATAGCAACTTCTAAAAAAAAAGCATAAGATTGCATTATTATGTTCATTATATCTTTTACCTAGTAATAGACTATCTCACCACCACTATTTAACTGTAGTCAGTAATATGATTTAGTAAGGTTAGTGCCGGTTCACACAGGGGCGACGCGACTTGCAGCGCGACTCACAGACGTGACCTGCACACGACTTCAGCGCCGACTTGCAAAATGACTTCTGTATAGAAAAGTCAATGCATGTCGCCTGAAGTCGCCCCAAAAATACTACAGGAACCTTTTTCTAAGTCAGAGCGACTTGAGTCGCTCCTATTAGAACGGTTCCATAGTACAGAACGGAGCGCGACTTGTCAGGCGGCTAAGTCGCCTGACAAGTCGCGGTAGTGTGAAGGGGCACTTACCGTAGGATTACATTTGGATAGCGCAGCATGATATTGGTATAAATGGTAGTAAACCACGTTTGAAGGCGGGAAAAAAAAATAATAATAATTGCTCCCCCACCTCCACAGAGTAAAGTCCTGTGAAACGGATCCCTCCAGCAGCACCCCATCATCTTCATCCGGTCTTCCTTCCAGGTTCGCAGGCCCCGGCTGTTTGAATGCCTGTGCTGCGATAAGGTCACTCCTGCTTATGTGCACGGGAGTCCCGACCCCTGCGCAGCTTATTCAACAGACGGCATGCCGACCCATTGAGAGCGCAGTAAGCAAGTGCCGGTGACATTACCAGATACCTCATATGTAAATATCTCTTAGCCCTTGTACACACGGTCGGACATTCTGCCAACCAAATCCGTGGGATTTTGTCCGACGGATTGTGTCCGAAACTGTTGCATGCACACGGTCGGACCAAGTTGTCGGAAAATCCGATCGTTCAGAGCGTGATGACGTTATTTCGTTACGACGGGACTACGTTCAGGCTAGTAGCCAATAGCTTTGGTCTCGTAATTTGATCTGAGCATGCGTGGCACTTTGTCCGATTGGAATTCTCTACACATGATCGGAGTATGTCCGATTGGACCAGTTTGTCGGAAAATATTTCCAACAAGTTGGAAAATTGGGTCCAACAGATATTCCGACGGAAACAGTCCGATGGAGACCACACACAGTCGGATTATCCGACAAAACGGTCCGATAAGACACATTCCATCGGAATCTCCGACCGTGTGTACAAGAGCTTAAACTGTGCAGGTTTAGGAGGTAGATACAGTACCTACAGATAAGCCTCATTACAGGTTTACCTGTAGGTACAAAAAGGTAGTTTACTTCCATTTTAAGCTTGAAGGTGTTAAAGTCTAAAGATCAGCGATTGGGTTCACATCTACTTTGATCCAACACACTGCAGCTTTAAAACTAGAGCTCAAACTTTTATCCGAAAACCACACAAAAAGTTCCCCTTCTCTCTAAATTTCATCACAGGACTGAGGACTACAAAAGGACTAAAGATTCAAAACCGCGAACAGACACCACTGACGGCTGGAAATAGGTAGGGACAACAGAAAGAACTCTGCCCATTGTGTTTCCTATATAAAACAAGTTAAAATTCTTTCTGAAAACTTTCAAGCCAAAAAAAAAGGAAAGGAAAGAGAAGAGAAGCAGAATCTCACTAGTTACAACACACAACAAAGTTCTTTGAAAAAGTTTGACAGGTAAGGAGGACCTCCGATGATTCCACTTCTGACAACAGTTCAGTCAGCTGCATGCGGGCCGAACTTACCCAGAAAAAGGTCTGCAGCTTTGCCCGCTCAGCTGATCCGAGGTAAAAGGGGGCATTTTTCAAGTAATCAGCCATGTAAAATGGCACATTTCTCCCCTGACCACCAACAGCAGGGGGCGCTACACTGACCACCAATGTAAGGAGCCATGTTTCCTACTGACAATTTTCTAGTCATTATTATAGCTTTCAGTTCATGATTATTACAGAAAATAATATTTTTTCAAATGTGCGAATGCTTAACGGCTTCCATACCACGCAAATTCCGGCATGCCTTTCCTACATGTAAAAATATTTTTGCTAGAAAATTACTTAGAAGCCCCAAACATATATACAACTTTTTTTCTCTCAAATTTTTGGGGCGTAGGCAGATAGTCGGCAACTATCTGCCTACACCCCAAAATTTAGAGGAAAAAAAAAAAAATAAAGTTCTTCCTCTACTCCCACCTCCTGGGCCCCTCTATTGACCCAATTGGGCCCAGGGAAATGTCATTTATTGATTCATGCTTTTGATGACGGCCGAAACGCATCCGTTTTTTTTTATGTTATTGCTGTAATGCTTAAATAAATATTTTCTACGGAGAGGCGGTCGAGTTGCCAGCCTGTACTTTCTATGGATATTTTGTGAGCCTAAAGAGGGAGTCCACTGGGAAAAAAAATAAAAAATATTAAAAGCCAGCAGCTATAAATACTGCAGCTGCTGACTTTTAATAAATGAACACTCACCTGTCCCGGGGCCTAGCGATGTTGGCAGCCGAGGCCGATCGATCGCTCGGCTCTCTGCTGCTACAGCCGCCATTCTCGGTGAGGGAATCAGGAAGTGAAGCGTTGCGGCTTCACTTCCCGGTTCCCTACAGCGCATGCGCGAGACGCGCAGCGCAATGGGAATGGTCCTCGCTGTCTCTGGGACCCGTGTGTGTCCCAGCAGACAGCTCGTTGGGACAGGAAGAGGCATAGACTCCCGTGGGAGTCTATGCCTGAAAGCGGGTGCAAATACCTGTCTTAGACAGGAATCTGCACCCCCCTCCCCCCTGAAAGGTGCCAACTGTGACTCCGGAGGGGGGAGGAGGGTTCCGATGAGCGGAAGTTCCACTTTAGGGTGAAACCCCGCTTTAATTAGCCAGAGCACAGACTACTCTACACACAAACTATACTATATAGCGGTAGAGCTTGGGCGAGTTATTCCCTTGCTAAATGTCATTTATTTCCTGGTGGGGGGGGGGGGGGCAAGGTCTAATAAAATCCATTCCTTTAGGCAAACATGAACAATAAAGCTGCCCTAGGTCCCCCTATTTAGTTGATGGGGCCTTGTACTTGTATGACCACTTACCAGCGTCCCTGCTCCTGAGGGTGAACCTTTCCTTTAATATTTATCTGAGATTGCAAATGAATGTGGAGAAGACAAAATGGATTTATATCCTCTGTGGTTATTGAGGGATATACAGTATTTCATTAAAAAGTGCAGCTTTTAGTCTTTTGGTAACCCAAGATTCATATTCCGCACACAGCAAATAAATGAATCCTTTTTGGACTATTCCCTCATCATTACCCAATGCCCACTGTATCTATACCGCCGTCACCTGCAGCAATTCCGTGACTCTTCCCGTCTGCGGTGGTCTGACATAGCAGGTCCTTTTCTTGTGCCTCATACCGGGTGTCAAGCATGTATACTCAGGGTAGAGGAAGCAGAGGGTAGCTCGAGCTGTGCACAATGACTAAATGACCGTATACGCTAGATGTAAAAGAAAAAAAAAAAAAAGAAAAGAAGAAGCATGGAAATTTCCTTGGCGATGTAACGAGGCCCTACTGTATTCACCATATGTGCGGGGCATGCAGATAACAATGGCAGCCGTGTAGGGAGTGCCTTTGGTCAGAAGAGAACACGGCAGCCTAATAGGAATTCTTTGTTCTTCAAAAGGGTCTCCTCTCCCCTTTTGTGCTTCACTTAATTCATGGCATCTGAGCTGCTCTTGAACTTGACAGGCTCGGAGAAAAGAATGGGGGGGGATGGGAGGAAAGGGGAATAAAAGAAAAAAAAAAAAAGCCTTCAAACGAATTTCCTCAGAAAAAAAAAAAAAGGGGGACAAGGAGAAGGGGGAAAAGAAATGATTACTCTTCAAGCTAAAAGGCACTGGACTTTCTGGGAGACAGAACCGGTCGGAAACTTTGACTACAACTTATTTATTTTTGATCTCCAGGCTTCTCTATATTTTTAGCTAGAAATTGGGTATTCATGATGTGTCTTCAGACGTGACCTCCGAGGCCTCTACTTAATAAAGCAAAGAGCAGTGTGCACCTGGAGTAATCCAATGCATCCAATCGAAAATTAGCTTTTATTGTTCTGACTACCATTGCAAAACCTGGTAGACAGCGGCGCGCAGGCGCACTGAGCACGGCATTTCCAACAACGGAGCTGCCGCGCGTGTCGGCTCCCGTGCGCATGCGCGGGAGTGACGTCATCGCGGCTCCGCCAAATGACAGCGGTGGAGCTGCGAGACCCCACCAAAAAGATGGATGCGCCGGACTACAGGGGACAGCGGTGACATCGCTGGCTCCTGTGTCAGGTAAGTGACACATAATGGACTACTATGCGATGCATAGTAGTCCATTATGCTTTACCTTTGCAGGGAATGAAAGAGGAAGTAAACTCATCAGGGTTTACTTCCTCTTTAAGTATAGACATTGTAACAATTTGTCAATGGAATAGACTTCGTGTGTAAGAGAAAAAAAGTGAAACTTAAACACTAAACCTTTTTCTGACATTTGTTGGTTTCAAGTTAAAATAATTTTTTGCTAGAAAATTACTTAGAACCCCAAATATATATATATTTATTTTTATTTTTTAGTAGACACCCTAGAGAATAAAATGGTGGTTGTTGCAATATTTTATGTCACACTGTATTTGCGCAGCGGCCTTTCAAAAGCAATTTTTTTTATATTTTTATTTTTTTAGGAAAAAATTACTTTAATGAATTAAAAAAATAAATAAAAGAAGAACCAACCAGTAAAGTTAGCCCATTTTTCTAAGCAAAAAAAAAAAAATTGTGATTCTCATTTTGGCCAGAATCATGCAGCTCTACTATCTAGGTAATCTTTAATCCTATGCCAAAACAAAGTGTGCCGCTCGGAGCTCCACCAGGCAAGGATGGAGATCGTCCCAGCTCTGTGAAGATCGATGCAAAGAAGAAAAAGTCCCAAACTCCACCCATCACAACAAAACCCTGTGTGTGGAAAGTCAAAACAGCCTCAGCCTGGACTCTAGGCTACGCGTTTCGCCCCACCAACGGGGGTTAATCATTAAAGTTATTGTAAAATCTTGTTTAAAAAATACAATTTAAAAAAATCATGATATGCTTACATCTGTGCAGTTGGTTTTGCACTGAGCAGACCAGATCCTCCTCTTCTCCTCCGCTGCTGCTGCTCCTGGCCCTTCCCTATCTAGTGCCCCCTCAGCCAGCAGCTTCCTATGGGGGCACTGGAGCCGAGTCATAGCTCCGTGTGCCCATTCAGACAAAGAGCCACGACCCCTTTCTCCCCTGATTGGCTGACTGACTTTGACAGCCGCGGGAGCCAATGGCACCACTGCTGTGTCTCAACCAACCAGGAGTGCCCCGCATGGCTTAGACATTTGTGGACATAGCTGGAGAGAGATGGGGCTCAGGTAAGTTTTAGGGGTGCTGCTACACACAAAAAGCATATATTATTGCATAGAATTTATTAAGATAAAAAACCTTCTGCCTTTACAACTCCTTTAAGCCCCATGGGTGTGGTGAAACGTGTAGGGGTGCGCGGTCTGGATAGAGTCTGAGCTGAGGCTGCTTTGATTTTCCACACACAGGGTTTTGTTGTGATGTGTGGCTTTTGAGACTTTTCATTCTTCTCACAGGTAAATTTTAAAGTTGACTTCTAGCATTCCCTTCAGTCTTGCACAGATGTACAGGCTCCTCTCCTGAAGTGAAACTGCTTCCGATTTCTACTACTTTGATTAGGGATTATTTCTACTACTACTCCTCTGATTATTTCTACTACTCTACTGCTACTCTGATTTCACTGCACGCTTCTCACAGTGTGCATTAGAAGCTGCAGCAAGTCACAGCATGCATCATTTCCTTGCTAGAAAACATTTGTTATCATTACGGCCCACCCCTTACGTCCATCAGATTTTAGTTCTTTCAAATCATGAAAGCTCAGTATCAGGTGTGGATATGATCATCGCTTCCTGTACATCCCTGTATATAGTTTCCTAAATGTTAAAAAGTGCAATACCCGCACTAAACAATTTTTACATATAGTTTCCTAAAAACAGGAAGCAAATTTATGTACAGCACCCTGCTGACCCCTTCCACCAACACTGAACTGTCTGCATTGCATAGAGATGCACATAGATCAAGTGAGGATGTCACTGTGTCTATAATAATGTATGTAAAGAGAATGATAATGGTTGTATTTAGTAGGGATGGGGGGCACAAAACACGTCAGTGGGGCCAATTCATTAGGTTATTGCGCCCACTGGTCGGGTGGAGATGCTGTGTTATGCCGCGTACACACGACCAGACTTTTTGACAGCAAAGGTCCGACGGAATGAGTCCATCGGACAATTTGATCTTGTGTGGGCTCCATCGGACCTTTGCTTGCCAAAAATCCGGCGGACTTTAAAAATAGAACATGTTTTAAATTTTTCCACCGGACCGAGAAATCCGCTCATGTGTATGCTGGTCCGACTGACAAAAACCGACGCTAGGGCAGCTATTGGCTATGAGCTTCCTTATTCTAGTCCGGTCGTAAGTCATCACGTTCGAATCCGTCGGACTTTGGTGTGATTGTGTGTGGCCAAGTCTGTTAATTCGGAAAGTCCGTCGGAACTCCACCGAAATTCCATCAGAAAGACCGCCGGACCTAGTCCCTCGAAAAAAAGTCCGGTCGTGTGTACGCGGCATTAGGTCTGATATACTCATATGTTTGCGAGTGCCCTCTGTTTTAATAAAATTTGTTGTTTTTAGTAATATCATTAGAATTCAGATGAGGAGGGACAGGAAAAAACAATGTAGACTATAAACAGAATAAACATCAGCTTTAAAGTGGTACTAAAGACAAAATAAAATATGACATATATGATGTAGTCTGTCACTGGAATTAACTAGTCTTTGTTTTTCTAAGTCCTCCTGTTACTTAAGATGACCATATTTGGATAGAAATTTGGCCCGTTTAGCAGGGACCAGACACATATGTGTGGGCAGGCTGGTTGGACACAAGTTGATCAAACAGCTTGTCGGGTTTTTCCAAGTGAGGAGTGCTGCTGGGTATAGCCAACACTGATCATTGTATTCTGACGGTGGGGAACGCTTTTCCCTGTCAGAATACAGTTTTACAGTGAGAAGGATTCCCCCATCCACCTTGAATGTTTGTGGATGGGGGAATCTACCAATAGACTTACAAGGATGGGAAAAAAAAAAAAAAAAAAAAAAAAAAAAAAAAACCTCCAAACTGCAGCTCTTTGCTTTTCTTCATCTGTCCCTTGAGGCACTATGCCTCCCACCGACGCCAATCGATGGAGCGCTATGCCTCCCACCGACGCCATCGATGGAGCGCTATGCCTCCCACCGAGGCCATCGATGGAGCGCTATGCCTCCCACCGAGGCCATCGATGGAGCGCTATATGCCTCCCACCGAGGCCATCGATGGAGCGCTATGCCTCCCACCGAGGCCATCGATGGAGCACTATTCCTACCATTGATGGAGCACTATTCCTCCCACCGACGCTATCGGAGAACTAAGGAGGGGAGTAAGTCTCATAAGCCAAAACCATTTTTTGTTAGATTGGTCTGAGTGGAGTTCCAGGTTTTTGTTTGTGATGGTTGTACCTAGTTATACATATTGGTATGATAATTTAATGAATATCTTATTCTTTTCCTCTTTGGGGCGCAAAGTTTAAGGCAACTTTCCCACTGAAAAATATTTCAGGCGCTACAAGGGCTAAAAAAATAGCTCCTGTAAAACCCCTCCAATGCACCCCCAGTGTGAGAGACCGAGTGCTTTCACACTGGAGTGGTGCGCTTGCAGGACATTAGAAAAAAAGTCCTGCAAGCCGCATCTTTCGGGCAGTGGGACACCGGTGTATAAACCACTCCTCCACCACTCCTGCCATTGGAATCAATGTGCCTGCAAAGCGCTTTGACGGCGCTATTAAAGAGGAAGTAAACCCTGATGGGTTTACTTCCTCTTTTTTTCCCTGCAAAGGTAAAGCATAATGGACTACTATGCATCGCATAGTAGCTCATTATGTGTCACTTACCTGACACAGGAGCCAGCGAAGTCGCCGCTGATCCCTGTAGTCCGCCGCGTCCATCTTGCTGGTGGCGTCTCGCAGCTCCGACCAATGACAGCGGCGAAGCCGCGATGACGTCACTCCCGCGCATGCGCACGGGAGTCGCGCCTCGCAGCTCCGCCGCTGTCATACGGCGAGGCCGCGATGACGTCACTCCCGCGCATGCGCACGGGAGTCGACAAATTTGGCAAATCCATTCTTGGACTTGCCGCATTTAGTGCGCATGCGCGCCGCTGTCTACGGCGCATGCGCCGTAGACAGCGGTGCCCATTTTCGGGCAAATATCTCCTAAACCATATAGGTTTAGGAGATATTACTTGGACCTACAGGTAAGCCTTAATCTAGGCTTACCTGTAGGTCAAAGTTGTTTGGAAGGGTTTACTTCCATTTTAACCCTTTATTCGGCCGCTAGCCAGGGTTAGATGTGCCCCGCTAGCGGCCAAAAAGCGCTGCTATTACAGCGGTAAATTAGCAATGCTTTAACCGCTAACGCCCCACCCCAGTGTGAAAGTAGCCTAACGTTGGTGGAACTCTGTTTTAAATTCACGGTATTAATTAAAAAGTAGAATACATTACAGTTATATATAAAAATGTAGATTTTTTTTTTTTTTTTTTTTAACTGTCATTTTTGGTTTTCGGCAAAGTGCATTATGAATTTTTGGTTTTCGGCACCAAAAATTTCCATTCGGTACAACTCTATTTTATAGTGAGAAGATTTAAATCTTTCATAAATAAGCATGTGCACAATCAGTTAACCATGAATATTTAAATTTTTGCAAATGCCCAACCATGGATGTATATAAGCTAATTCAGAAGAGGTATAATGATGAATTTGGTGACCCCCCCCCCCCCCCACCAAGTCATATGAATGCCTCAGATTGACCAGCTCAGCAACAAAGTGCCCCCAGGACCTGTCGACAAAGACCCTATGCACAGCTCCTGAGTTACAAAAACGGGGGCAGTTCATCCATACAGGATAAATATACATAACAACAAGAGGAAGACCATTTTAAAAAAGGAGCTGACCCGCACACAGCATTTGTCTAGTAAAATAGCGGGGAAATCTGGAGTGAATGCATGACCTTTTTATACTCCTCCATGTCAGTGATCTCCTCACCCCAACCAAAAAAAAAAAGAAAGAAACTAAGTGCAAAGCACACATTTTAATAATGTATTCTATGTAAATCTCAGCCCCCCCCCATATCACTGCATCTATAGTGTGTTATCTGCGGGGCATGTCATCATATATTACGCTGAGGAGAACATGTTTTAGGGTAGAAATTTACAATCTTTTTTTTTGTTGTGTTTTATTAAACGGATTAGACACACAGGCACAAACGTTTATTGTAATTATTTTTCTGGCTTAACGCTTGCATGCTGTTCCCTAGGATGTATGATAAGCGGGGTCAAATAGCAAACAGAGGTCCATCAAGACGAGCATAATGCTGTCACTTGGATGCAATGTCAACGCCGACATCCTAAGCAACCAACCAAGAGCAGGGTCAGGCCGAGCAGACCCCCGTGACCCCGGGCCCCATCTTAGCCTGATGACTTGCAGGATGCATTAGGCCATCTGCTACAGGAGAATCCCAGTAGGGGTCAGGGCAGCCACAAAAGCTTCGGGGGCAGGCTGACGTTTCAGAACAAATTCTGGTTTCTAAAAAGGGGACAAAAAAAAAAAAAAAAAAAACAGACATTGTGTGGCAAGCGTGCTATGGGGACAAGCCGCTCGCTCATAGAGCTGGTTAGAGAACACAGAGAAAGGCCCTATGTGTCATGGGGCAACGCTATACCTCCCAACTTTTGGGAATGAGGGACACCTATTAGCAAAAGTGTATAGGAATAGGACACGCCCCCCTGTCACGCCTCTTTAAAGGAGAACTATACAAAAAAAAAATTAGTTAAACCCACAAGTGCTTTTTTTTTGTTTTAACGTTACTATTCTTTAATCCAGCCTTTTAATATTTGCAAATATAAAATTTAGAAATTAAAGTAAAAAGGTTAATACACTTTTTTGAAAGAAAAAAAAAAAAGGGATTTTTGTGCTCTCCGTAAAATCCTTTTCTCTGAAGTTCATTGACGGACACAGCTCCTTTAATTCTTGACCTTAGGGTTATCACGCCACCTGCAGGCGAGGACTTCTGAACGTGTGATGATAACCCTATGGTCAAGAATTAAAGGAGCTGTGTCCGTTAATAAACAAGAGAGAAAATTAATTTTATATACAACTATATAGAGCTGCAGGATTAACTAACTTCTTAGATCAAAGGCATAGAACTTCTTGTGTAAACAAATAATCTGGGCAGTCTGCCAAGCTTCCAACCATGTGTAAATGCAGGAAGTTTAACCACTTAAAGTCTAAATCTTTTTCTGACACTTCTTTCTCAAGTTAAAATCAATATTTTTTGCTAGAAAATTACTTGGAACACCCAAACATTAATAAAAAAAAAAATAAAAAAAATTATATATTATAATATATATATATATATATAAATAATTTTAGCAGAGACCCTAGGGAATAAAATGGCAATTGCTGCAATATTTTATGTCACACTGTGTTTGCCCAGCAGTCTTTCAAATGCAATTGTTTGGGAAAAAATACACTTCAATAATAATAATAAAAAAAAAAAAACAGTAAAGTTAGCTACTTTTTTTTGTTTTAATGTGAAAGATGATGTTACGCCGCAAGAATCGTGAGAGAAACGTGATCCATCTTCTAAGCAAAAAAAAAAAAAAAAAAAAAAAAAAAAAAAATCGGGATTCTCATTTTAGCCAGAATCGTGCATCTCTACAACTATATAGATCAGACCAAAAAACAAGGGACAAACAAATGAGGACAGAGAGACTTTGTTCCAAATCAGAGACAGCGCCTTCGACAATCAGAGACAGCGCCTTCGACAATCAGAGACAGCGCCTTCGACAATCAGAGACAGCGCCTTCGACAATCAGAGACAGCGCCTTCGACAATCAGAGACAGCGCCTTCGACAATCAGAGAC
The DNA here is from genome assembly GCF_037356315.1 of Lithobates pipiens. NCBI lineage: Eukaryota > Metazoa > Chordata > Amphibia > Anura > Ranidae > Lithobates > Lithobates pipiens. Next base: position 37,779,139 of record NW_027507748.1, on the reverse strand, counting down.
AGCGCCTTCGACAATCAGAGACAGCGCCTTCGACAATCAGAGACAGCGCCTTCGACAATCAGAGACAGCGCCTTCGACAATCAGAGACAGCGCCTTCGACAATCAGAGACAGCCCCTTCGACAATCAGAGACAGCCCCTTCGACAATCAGAGACAGCCCCTTCGACAATCAGAGACAGCCCCTTCGACAATCAGAGACAGCCCCTTCGACAATCAGAGACAGCCCCTTCGACAATCAGAGACAGCGCCTTCGACAATCAGAGACAGCGCCTTCGACAATCAGAGACAGCGCCTTCGACAATCAGAGACAGCGCCTTCGACAATCAGAGACAGCGCCTTCGACAATCAGAGACAGCGCCTTCGACAATCAGAGACAGCGCCTTCGACAATCAGAGACAGCCCCTTCGACAATCAGAGACAGCGCCTTCGACAATCAGAGACAGCGCCTTCGACAATCAGAGACAGCCCCTTCGACAATCAGAGACAGCCCCTTCGACAATCAGAGACAGCCCCTTCGACAATCAGAGACAGCCCCTTCGACAATCAGAGACAGCCCCTTCGACAATCAGAGACAGCCCCTTCGACAATCAGAGACAGCGCCTTCGACAATCAGAGACAGCGCCTTCGACAATCAGAGACAGCGCCTTCGACAATCAGAGACAGCGCCTTCGACAATCAGAGACAGCGCCTTCGACAATCAGAGACAGCGCCTTCGACAATCAGAGACAGCGCCTTCGACAATCAGAGACAGCGCCTTCGACAATCAGAGACAGCCCCTTCGACAATCAGAGACAGCCCCTTCGACAATCAGAGACAGCCCCTTCGACAATCAGAGACAGCCCCTTCGACAATCAGAGACAGCGCCTTCGACAATCAGAGACAGCGCCTTCGACAATCAGAGACAGCGCCTTCGACAATCAGAGACAGCCCCTTCGACAATCAGAGACAGCCCCTTCGACAATCAGAGACAGCCCCTTCGACAATCAGAGACAGCCCCTTCGACAATCAGAGACAGCCCCTTCGACAATCAGAGACAGCCCCTTCGACAATCAGAGACAGCCCCTTCGACAATCAGAGACAGCCCCTTCGACTCCAACTGAATAACATCATTTGCTAAAGCACTGTAATTAACAACGGTTATTTTAATAAAAAGACCACAGACTTAAAGTGCAACTTCACTCTCTCAATCAACACTGACAGTATTGAATCCTTATGCTGTTACCATTAGTAAATGGATAGGAAAGGATATCATACTTGTTTTGAACATTTGTTTTTTTATTTATTTTTTTTGCATTTTAGTTACTATCTGGTTTTCATGCCTAGGCAAATGATGTCCTACATCCCAGGAGTCTTCGGGAAGGGAGGAGGGGTTTTCTCATCTAAGCACACCCTCCTACCTGCATCTGAGGTAAGGGCAGATGGATTCCAGGAAGTAGATGCTACATGAATCATCTGCCCTTACTCAAGACGGCCGTGGACAGAAATGCCAGAGGGCGTTTTTCTAAAGTATTTCTCAGGAAAACAAAAGCGTAGAGACATGGATGGATTTTTGGGTTACTTTGAATATTAAAAATGAATTAAATATCACTTTTGGTTTGTGGTGCTCAGATACAGTATTACTTTTGAAATGACATTACCATGGTAAACCTTATATCAGACCTTAAAGCAAAAAATGGGCTTATATATACGTGCATGAGTAAAAAAGGACATATAAAATGCAATAACCCATGTACAGCAGATCTGCTGAAGGGCATATACTTCAATACAATTTGATTATATTGTTTACAAAAAAATAAATAAATAAAAACACTGGGTCGGTCTGCTCAGCATTAATGACAGGGGGGCCTCTTGAACCCTCCAAAATGCATTTTTGCCTTCTCTAGTACCTTTCTAATATCTCATAATCATGCAAATTAAATGAATACATTAAAGTAGGAGTAAACTCCCATCTCTGACTTTTACCTATAAGGCTAAGAGGGGGGAGGGGAGGGGGGCTCTGGGGCTGCTTCCCTACAAAAGGGTTTTTCACATAACATTGCTTTAAGGTGAAAAACCTTGAGGGTTTACAACCACTTTAAGTCCTGCTAGATAACTTCAGGCTGGCCCCTTTTACAAGTATAGCCATATAAAACATTAAAAAGATAAGCGCCTGTGTTTAAAACACAGTAATAAACGGTACCACCCTGCTCTGCACATGCTCAGTTCTCCATTTTTTGGCATTGTGCTGAAAATCAGAGCCACTAGAGGTTGATCTGTTTACAGCCTGAAGATTTACTGCTGCTCAGTGGCTCTGAGCTTCAGCAAAATGGCAGCCTCCGGCGAGAAGAAACAGGAGCAATGTTGGAGGCAATTTACAGCAAACTCATTTTGGTAGCCTGATTATTAATGTGGAATGTATGTTCCTTGCTAAAGAACATTATTTTTTTTTTATCCGTCTTAATTTGCATGCAGGCCGCCCTTGGTAACCCCCATATGCTACGCCTCCTTGAATGAAATACAGCAAAACCTTGGTTTGAGAGTAACTTGGTTTGAGAGCGTTTTGCAAGACAAGTAACTTTTTTTTATAACTTTTGACTTGATATACAAGCGATGTCTTGATATAAGAATAGCGTCATGTCACAACTGAGTATAAAGGAGAAGAGAGGCGCCTCTAAGTGTAGCAATATGGTTACATTTAATGAAGGTACAACATTTAGCAACTCACATGGTTGATGATTAAAACAGACATCTAAGTATGCAGGCATCTGAGGTAAAGCTGTCCACAGAGACCATCCCCCGCACCACTATCCCTTCCACACTGCACTCCACGAGTGCTTCAAGCCTCGCTTTCAGATTGCTCTACTGCAGGGTAGTCTTCCCGGTCACCATTACAGACTGATAGCAGCGAGAGCCGGCAGTGCGGAGGATGGTCTGCCTAGGAACACCCACTTCTTCAAACTGACATACACCTACACCACCCCACAGATTTTAGATATTTGCATAACTCCTCCCAAGGGCCCTTGAGAGGAGGACTGAGGAGGACTGAGGTAGGGTGCCGTGGTCACAGGAAGCCTTGTACAGCACCCTGCTGGCCCCTCCAAACCATATCTAGGCAATGCATAGGAATGGACAGAGCCTCATTGATGACATCACCGGGTCTAAAATAAGAATTGTAGAAAGAAAGAAATTTTTTTCTAAAAATGTTATCAACATGTTGACAAGGGAGGAAAGGAGGAACCGGGGAAGGCAAAATATAAAAGTGGATTAAACTTCAGCTTTAAACTTCCACTAGAGCTGGGCGATTTTCTTAAAAAAAAAAAAAAAAGGAAAAAAAAAAAACTTGATTCACGATTTTTTTTTATGGACACCGCGCCGGTCCTGAGGAGCTGCAGGCAGGAGTTTTTAGGCGAGGCCATGTCTTCGGCCTAGTCCGCTGCGTCCGGCCTCACGGACTAGGCCGAAGACACGGCCTCGCCTGAAAACTCCTGCCCGCAGCTCCTCAGGACCTACAAGGTGGTGAAAAAGAAAAAAAAAAAATGGATTTTCTATCGATTTGACCTCTCAACTCGAGTCCAGATTTAAATCGATTTTTTCCCCAGCCCTGACTTCCACATTGAGGACTTCCATTTACAAAGTGAGCGCCCCAAACTTCAACGCTCACATAGTACTCATGTCAACTATACCATAAGAAACCATTTCAGGCAACCAATCCCGTGAACAGTTATTGCAATCCAGAAAACATTGCAACAAAGCCTACTCAGTCTCTCAGACCGCTGCGATGCGAGAACCTGTGCAAATCCAGTGCGGGTTCCCGCATTGGCATAGGACTCGCCGGCAGTCCACACTGCCTCTATGCCAACCGCTGCGAGTGTCAATACAAAGTTACAGATCGGTTTGCAGAACCCATTCAAACACTCATGTGATCAGATTCTGGTGGGAACTCAAAAATGGGTCCTGCATGACTTTGGTCCGAAAACTATTGCAAATTCAGCCATTCAATCTGAATGACTGAATTTGCATCGCATGCATTTCGTACAATAGTGGGGTGCGAATCACATGCAATGTCTGACATCGCAGTAGCCTGAACCAAGCCTTAAGGTGGTTATAAAGTCTAAACATTTATTTTTACCTTCATGAATTCCTTGCATTAAAGCGGGAGTTCCGCCGTTTTTTTTATTTTTTTTTTTTTTTTTAAAGCCAGCAGCTACAAATACTGCAGCTGCTGACTTTTAAAATAAGGACACTTATCCGCCCAGCGCGCCCACGATGTCGGCACCCGAAGCCGATCTCTCGATCGTCTCTCAGGTGCTGCCGCCGCCATCTTGGCTATGGGAATCAGGAAGTGGAGCCTTTCGGTTTAATTTCCCTTTTCCCTACTGCGCATGCGCGAGTCGCACTGCGCAATAAGGATGGTCCCCGCTGTCTCTGAGATCCGTGCGTTTACCAGCAGACAGTGGGGGACCTGCGGAAAGGGGCGTAGATTCTGCAGAAAGGGGCATAGATTCTGCAGATATCTATGCCGGAAGTGGGTGCAGATGCCTGTACTGTACAGGTACCTGCACCCCCCTCCCCCCTGAAAGGTGCCAATTGTGGCGCCGGAGGGGTGGGGGGTGGGGGGAGGGTTCCAATGACCGGAAGCTCCACTTTAGGGTGGAGCTCCGCTTTAAGATAAAAAATGTTTTAGGTAGTATCTCCCCTCACCGCTCCTCATACTTACCTGAACCCACGTTCAATCCAGGCACTGTGCATGTCTACAGCTCTTCTCTCCCGCACTTCCGGGTCTCTCTGGCTTTGCTGAGACAGTCAAAGCCATTGGCTCCAGGTGCTGTCAATCAAAGCCAGTAGCAAAGGATGGGGGCGGGGTCAATTCCCCCCCCCCCCCTCGTCTGTCTATAGATGCAGCCAGTGAGGTATTTTGGGGTTGTTAATTGGCATTTACAAATCACTTTCACCACTGGAAGATTTGCCCCCCCCCCCCCCGGCAATTTTTTTCTTTACAGCACTGCGTTACTTTAACTGCCAATTGCGGGGTCGTGCAACATTGTACCCAAGTAAAATTTTTGTCGCCCCCCCCCCACAAATAGAGCTTTCTTTTGGTATTTGATCACCTCTACGGTTTTTATTCTTTGCACTATAAACAAAAAAAGTCAGACAAAACAAAAAAATTAATAAAGGTTTTACTTTCTGCTCTGAAATAAATCCAATAAAAAAAATGTATTTATTTTTTACTAGTAGGTGGCGATCAGTGACTTATAGCGGGAACGCAATATTGCTGTGGACAAATCGGACACCGACACTTTTTTTTTGGGAACCAGTGACACCAATATAGTGATCAGTGCTAAAAAAAAGAAATAATAAAAAAAATATACGGTCACTGTACTAAAGACTGGCTGTGAAGGGGTTAACATCAGGGGCGATCAAATGGTTAACTGTGTGCCTAGCCAGTGTTTTACTAAACTGTGGGAAAGGTGGTTGTATTAGGGGAAGGCATAGAATTGTGTCCCTGCTCTGCAGGAACACAGGATCCATGCCTTCCTTACTGACAGAACGTACCAAACGATCGGCGGGTGCCAGTGGACATCCGATCCTTGGGACCCGCTGTGTAGAATCACATCGGGAGCAAGCCGCACTCTTGGCCGATACCTAGGAATGCAGGATCATGTATGCTAAACTGCTATAGGGCAGTCGGCAAGTGGTTAAAGTTTGGTATCAATGCCTACAGGCATATCAAAGAGGCTTCCAACAGTGTCTCTAGGTTGGACTGCAGACACTTGTCAATCAATCCTGTACTGTAGGCTGTAATTGATAGCTAAAGGTCATGTATTCTCTGCTAAATGGGGAAAGGTGGATATCCTAACAGGCTGGCTCTGCCTGAACCACCATGTGACTAAGGCACAGGCATAATTCACATGACCTGAGGGAACCTGAAGCAGCAGTTTCCTCAGGGCAAGTATTCACAAAACCAAAACTTTTTTTTTTATATATAAAAAAGGAGCACAAAATATGTCAGGAATCTTTTTATATAATGGTCTACTTTAAAAGGCGATTTAAACCAATTGCTAAAATCTCATATAAGCTTTAACATGCTAATGTAGTTACAAAAGCAAATTTCCATAATTTTAAAGCTCATAAAAGACTCACATTATTGCAGCTCTGAAACAGCAGCGTATTTTATTACATGCTGTGTAGGTACGGGAATCTGACCTGGCACCATCAGTATCTTGCAGTCCCTGTATAGTGAAAGGAACGAGCTATGTGGGAAGTCAGTGCAAAGAGAGCAGAGTGACATACAAGCTCATCACTGTGCTACTTCACCTTTCAATGTCCAGTCTCTGACTTTGCAACGAGTGGTACTAATGTTTTAGGTCAGTATGTGTAAAACTTGGTGCACAGTTCAGCCACAGCAAGTTTGTCGCTCACAGTTTTATAGGCTGCTGGCAATGGGGCTGGATGGTGTGCCTCTGCCCCGCCGCCCCCCCCCCCCCCCCATTAAAAATGCAGGGAACTCATGCACAGGGGCTAAACACCCAGTATGTAAGAAGCCGTGAGGGCTAAAAAGTATTAGCTGGAGTTCAGCTCTGGCTAGTGCAGTGGTCTCTAAACTGTGGCCCTTTGCTTGCCTTTATCTGGCTCTAGGCCCACTATTCCTCCCACCGACACCAACCATGGGGCACTGGGCCTCCCACCGACACCAACCATGGGGCACTAGGCCTCCCACCGACACCAACCATGGGGCACTAGGCCTCCCACCGACACCAACCATGGGGCACTAGGCCTCCCACCGACACCAACCATGGGGCACTAGGCCTCCCACCGACACCAACAATGGGGCACTAGGCCTCCCACCGACACCAACAATGGGCCACTAGGCCTCCCACCGACACCAAAGAGAGCATTGTTTATTCTGGACACCAGGCCATTTTCAACTCCCACTGGCCCTGGCCAGCCGTGCTAAAGCCTGAAGAACAGAAAATGGTCCCTTTGCTAAGAAAGTTTGGAGACCCTTGGGCTAGTGCATCTGGCACTGCCCTCTCCCGCATGCTGGTGTCAAAAAGGCATATCCTTTGCTCCGCCGTGGAGTGGACCCACCTTAGGGCAGGAGGTCTGTTGCTGGTAAAAAATTATAGGGGGGGGGGGCATAAAACAAACAAAAAAAAAAAAAATCTTAGGCATCCACCACATTTAAGGGTTGTAAGCTGCAATATATTAAATTTTTGTTTTTACTATCACTTAAAAGCGCCACTAGGGGGCAAAATACATTAGCAGAAGACGTGGATTGGACTGTCTGTGTTCATGCTGCAACTTGAACAATAAAGTTGTTTTTGGCCTGAAAGCTAACAGATTGCAGCATTGTACAGGCTATATTAAAAAGTTGGGCGGCATAGTTTGGCAAGCTTAACGTCATCCCGTTAAGATTTAGATCTACTTTAAATACAAAAAAAAAAAAAGAGTTCTTTATCACCTTTGATCAAAACTACTTCCTAAAGACCAACCCCCCCCCCCCCCCCAACCACTGAAATACACTGCAAAAGGTCCGACAAATACATTTAAAACGTTTGTAAAAACATTTCTTTTGGATGCCATTTACTGTAATTTCTCTCCAGCAGATCATATTTTTAGCACAGTGAATGTCTGGAGACGGGCCAGTGCACTTGTTGTGGTAACGGCTTCTACAAAGAATGCCAAAAAAAACGAGAGAATTAGGAAGCTGTATGCAGATCTGCAGAAACTACTAAAAACCGGCTCTTTGTCAGTTACCATGGATACTGGGACCACGGTGCTTCTCTGGAACTTTTCTACATGGTGTCTGGTAATCCTGTTACAATGATGGGATGCCGCTTCTACAGGGAAAAAAAAAAAAAAAAAAAAAGAAGACAGAGAACTGTCACTTCCCAGGTTCATACTGTAACCCGAGTCAGCAAAATGCAAACACTGCTAGAACGTGTTCCAGCAAGTAACATTATTAGGTGAACCCCTCCTGTATTGTTTCTTGTGTAAGTCAACAAGTAAAATCTGCTGGTTAGCTTTCAATGCAAACCAAGTTCAAAAAGATAGCCGTTAGAATACAAAAATCACAATCAGGCAGCTGTGCGTTTCTTTGCTAAAACCGCTGGCTGCTTCTGCAAGGTACAACCACATGGGGGTGTTCTGCTTCAGGCGGGCTTACAGAGATCCTATAGAGTAGATGATGGAGCTATCCATTCACTAGAGATCAGGTACATCACTGAGAATGCAGCACACCATTCACTAGAGATCAGTGACCTCACTGAGAATGCAGCCTATCCATTCACTAGAGACCGGTGACATCACTAAGAATGCAGCCTATCCATTCACTAGAGACTGGTGACATCACTGAGAATGCAGCCTATCCATTCACTAGAGACTGGTGACATCACTGAGAATGCAGCCTATCCATTCACTAGAGACTGGTGACATCACTGAGAATGCAACCTATCCATTCACTAGAGACCGGTGACATCACTGAGAATGCAGCCTATCCATTCACTAGAGACCGGTGACATCACTGAGAATGCAGCACACCATTCACTAGAGATCAGTGACATCACTGAGAATGCAGCCAATCCATTTACTAGAGACCGGTGACATCACTGAGAATGCAGCCTATCCATTCACTACAGACAAGCAACATCAGAGAATGCAGCCTATCCAGTCACTAGAGACCGGTGACATCACTGAGAATGCAGCCTATCCATTCACTAGAGATCAGTGACATCACTGAGAATGCAGCCTATCCAGTCACTAGAGACCGGTGACATCACTGAGAATGCAGCCTATCCATTCACTAGAGATCAGTGACATCATTAAGAATGCAGCCTATCCATTCACATCCATAGACCAATATATTCTTATTGCATGCATTCCTGGATACAGCCTGGAGTGTATGGGTGCTACAGCAACAGCAAGCTGGTTAATGTGTCAACATAGTAGAAAGTATGTCACCTGCACTACATGGATCCATAAACAGGCCAAGAATGTAGCCAAGCAGGACTCCTTTTTCAGGCATATGACACAGAAGTCTTGCATGGCTCTAAAACATTGCATCCTATTTTAGCCTTGGCTGTAGTATTTCCTGCACAGCATAAGCAAGTCTGCGACTGATTTGTTGCCTGCAGTCAGATTTTTTTATTTTATTTTTTTTTTAAAGTATCTTCAGCATTGTAATTACAACGCAGAATACAAGCTAGAAAGCTCAGCACACAATCTCCAAACCCTTCTTTTGATGCTGCCATTAGAACGATGAGGAGTGTTAGTACAGAATTATGTGAGAAGCCTTCATTAATCACAAATAGCAGCGAAGGCAGATGTTAGAATAGGGAACACGTGACTCTACAAATGAGAAGAGATCCCTCAAACTGGGCACCGAAGCAGAACAGGAAGTGGGGTACTGAACAATACTTCTATGGATGAGGCAGGGAGAGCAAACAGTAGCAAGAATGAATGACTGTGCATGTGCAACTAGCCATGCACTGCAGAATACACACTACTACAAGTAGCACAAAGACATGAGAAACAATAAAGGACTAGGACAGGGCACCCACCAAGAAGGAAGGAGGCACAATACGGGACAGGGCATCCAAGAAGATGAAAAAAAAAAAAAAAAAACTCACAATACAGGACAAGGCAGGGGCATCCATAAAAAAGGAGAAAAGAGCCACAGTACAAGACTAGGTCAGGGCATCCAAGAAGAGGAAAAAGTCACAGTACTTGGCCAGGCTGGGGAATCCACAGAGAAGAGCTACCATACAGGACTAGTTCAGAGCATCCGAGAAGAGGAAAGAGCTACAATACAGGACAAGGCAGAGAAAGACATAAAGAGAGAAGAGCCACAACATAGGACAAGGTCGGGGCATCCGACAAGCAAAGAGAGTCACAATAATAGACTGAGACAGGGCTCTCATATAGGCAGAAAAACCACAATACACAAGGCTAATTCTATGAAGGAGGAAGAGTCAGTCTATTCAGGGAAATGTTAAAAGAGAGAAGAACCACAACACAGGACAAGACCAAAGGCTCGATTCACACCACAGCGATGCGGGAACCCTGCGAATCCACTGCGGGTTCCCCCATCGCATGTCTCCTGGCAGCCGTTCACACTGCCCTATGCAAAGTGCTGGAGAGTGTTAATTAGAAATTAATGAAACCCTCAAATCAGGTCACATATCACAGTAAGATCTGCAAATTCGGACAGGAATCGGATCGATTCTGCTGCGGATCAGAAAAAAAAAAAAAGGGTCCTGTGCGAGTTTGGCCCGAATGCGATGCAAATTCAGCCTTACTCTCTGTATTGCTGAATTCACATCACGCAGACATCGCATACGATTTGCGCTGGAGTGTGGTGCGGATCACATGCGATCAGCAGTGTGAACCCGCCCTTAGAGAGAAGACCAAGGCTACCATAAAAAGATAAGAGCCACAATACAGGACTAGGGTGGGGTTTTGATGAAGAAAGAAAAGCCCCAATATATAGATAAAGAGTCACAGTACAGACCTGGGCCAAGGCTCCCATATAGAGAGAAGAGTCCCAATACAGACCTGGGCCAAGGTTCCCATATAGAGAGAAGAGTCCCAATACAGACCTGGGCCAAGGTTCCCATATAGAGAGAAGAGTCCCAATACAGAACTGGGACAAGGTTCCCATATAGAGAGGAGAGTCACAATCGCAGATCGGAGTAAGGGGTCAATCCCGGCCCCTTATCACGCGATCAGCTGTCAGCCAATGGCAGCTGATCACGTGATGTAAACAGAAGATCCTTCGTTTTTTTTTCTTCTCACGCCGAGAGAGTGATGAGAAAAAAAAGCAGATCACTGGCTTCTGTTCAAGAGACATCGGTCCTGAAGAGAAGAGGCAAAGCCGCCTCATCTGTGCCCGCCAGTGTCACCTGCCAGTGCCCACAGTGCCACGAATCAGTGCCCACCAGTACATAAGGACTAGCAATCAGCACCTATCAATGCCCACCAGTGGTGCCAATCAGTGCCACCTAGCAGTGCTGCCTTTCAGTGTCATCCATCAGTGCCACCTATCAATGCCCTTCAGTACTGCCCAGTGCTACCTATCAGTGCCACCTTATCAGTGACCATCAATGCAGCCTATCATTGCAGCCTCATCAGTGTACATCAATGAAGGAGAAAAATTACCCGTTGGCAAAATGTATTAACAAAATATAAAACTTTTGTATTTTTTTTTTTTTTTTTTTTTAACGGTCTTTTGAAAAAAAAAAAAAAAAACACACACACACACACACACACACACACACACACACACACACAGGAGGTGATCAAGTACCACCAAAAGAAAGCTCTATTTGTAATTTGGGTATGACCGTGCAATTGTCATTCAAAGAGCGACAGTGCTGAAAGTTGGTCTGGGCAGGAGGGGGGGGGTCTAGGTGTTCACTAAGCAAGTGGTTATTATCTGCCACATTGTACTTGTCTCTTCATAAAAAACCCTGACTTCTGGGGTATGAGGGGGGTAAGCATGTCTCACCATGGAACAGCACTTAGGGTCCAAAATACCCATCAGCCAGACACACACAGGAGATGAGGAGGTTTGCAGAAGGCTCTATACATATTGGACTTCTATGAAGCTCACATTTTGGTGCACTTTAATTTACTCTGATATATTACTGGAGCGGATCAACTTCACCCGTATATCTAAGAAACTGTAAAAACACAGTTTTCTTTCAAGTGCACCTAAATCTAAAATGCATAAAATGTATCTTAAAAATATTGACCCTCTCTTCTGTAATGAAACATTAATGGATGTTTCAAAAAGCTCAGCCTTTTATGTAAAAATGGAAATTCTGCATCCCTCCCACATGAAAGTACACTTAAGGGAATGATGTTCAAATAGAGATAACGAGCCCTCGGCTCTGCCTGAACAGCGATCACCTGCACTGGCAGACCATGTGACCAATGCCAGTCATGTGATCTGATCCCCAAGGATCTTTTTATTTTTTTTAATTTTTATTTTTTTTACAGATTTTTCAGGCAGTTTATTAGCCTACAAATGTTGCAGAGAGGTTAGTTAGTGTGTGGATGAGGAAAATGTAATTCATTTTTTCAACCCGCTGATTAAGCGATATAAACAAATAAAATAAAAAGACTCCTTAATGGAAGTGGGCACGTGGGAGACCTTGCTGCCTCTCCAAGAAGCTGACACGGCGAGGAAGCGATATGTTGCCTCCTCAACACCTATTATACTCTAAATGCAGAAGCAGCGTGCAGCATCCGCATGCATTGCAAGTGACTCCTGGGTGGCCCTATTGACTTGAATGGGGCTCCTTCGGAGGTGGTACTGCCAAATGCAACAAGAGGGAATGATTTTTGCAGCAACCAGGGAGCTTTGCATGTGTAAAACCAGGGCCGCCATCAGGAGGGGATACAGCCGTGACAACCGTAAAGGGCCCTGGGCACGCCCGGGCCAGAAAAAGGTAGGACAGGTGAATGGGAGCCATGCTGTGCAGTACAGAATTGATTTCGGTCCATTCTGCTCTCTGTAGCATTGAGCTCAGAAATCGACCTCTTTACTGCCACCTCTGGCTACTATGTGCATGTGCACCCCTCATGTACGGTGCTTCTCTGTGCCAGCAACATGCCAGCTTTGTTAAACAAGCTGGGACCAGGTAGGAAGATCTTTACAAGTAGGGGCTGTGAGGGAAATGGAGGGGGGGGAGGGGGGGCGTTTTGTGTACAGGGAGGGGACAGAACCTTCTGTGTTTACAGGTTTGTGTATATGTGGGTTTGCAATATATACAGGCGTGTGATTGGGGGGCATGGGCTTTCATATATACACAGGTGTGTGTGTGTGTGTGTGTGTGTGTTTAGCTGACATATATATACACACACACACACAGGTGTGAGGGGGGCCGACATATATACACACACACACACACACACACACACACACACACAGGTGTGAGGGGGGGGGGCCCACATATATACACAGGTGTGAGGGGGGGCGACATATATACACAGGTGTGAGGGGGGGGGCCATCATATATACATACACAGGTGTGAGGGGGGGCCATCATATATACACACACACACACAGGTGTGAGGGGGGGCCATCATATATACACACACAGGTGTGAGGGGGGCTGACATATATACACAGGATTGAGTGTGTACAGATTATGTGTCTGGTGTGCGGATTCAGTAGGATGACCCGTGGGCAAGCCTGGAGAATGTTGGTGGTCAGGCTCGGGGGGGGTCAAGAAGGGTAGTGGTGGTCAGGGGGCAGTAAAAACGTGGCTCAACCACCTGTTTTTGTCAGATGTGGCTTTAAAAAGGTTAAACGCAACAATAAGAACCAACACATTTTTTTTTTTTTTAAAGTAATGAAAACAATCATTTTGTTAAAAAAAAAAAAAAAAAAATGTAAAATAAAAGTTAACATTTATGACACAAAGTGCTTTAGCAAACGAAATGTCGTTTTCAGCTAGGATTTACATATACTTTAAATGCCAACACAGCTGAATTTACAGTCCACGTGGGACCACGGCAGAGGGACCGATATTCTCGCTTTGTAAAGCCACGGGAGATTATTATGACAACTAAAAAAAGCCATCCATAACAAGGTGATTATTTTCGGCACCCTGAGTTTATTTTTTCTGGAAGGTACAGCTGAGTTTTATTTTTGCTCTGCACACTGCAGGCTCCTTGCCGTCTCTCACACACTGAAGGATTGATGTAGCCGTCCCCTTACTATGTTCAGCTAAAGTTCCTTCTTCACATCAACTCATCTGATATAAGGCTGGATTCACACCAATGCAGTTTTTGTGCATTTTGCAGATTTGCACTGCGGTCCATTTAACCTGGTTTTCTATGGAAGACGTTCTGTAGAGCCAATCAGCAAAATGCAAAAAGCACAAAAAATGCATCGGTGTGAATCCAGCCTAAAACTTGCCTTAAATGTTTAATATGCTTTTTGTGTCTCCAATAAAAGTTTAAAGTAAACCAAGTGGGCTTCCGGACTTTTGCATAGTCGCAGTGTTTGCTGTATAGCAACAGCCAGGACTTGAGAAATCCCAGGCGCCAGGTGGCCGTGGCAACTAGTAATAAATAGAACTAGTTCCCCCACAAACGGGTTTTTAGGCAGCAAGAGACAGTAATAGAAGCCAATAGAAGTAGTATAAAAAGGTATTTTAATATTAATTGGTAAAAACAAACATGAGCTTCACCTGAACACTTGATTAACAGACAAAATCATGTATATAAAGTACATATAATGTCACATGGAAGTAAAATAACAGACACAGCTATGTTACACTGTATGGGTAGATAACAGTGAGAGCATAAAACTAACGCGTTTCAACCCCAAAGGGGGTCTTCTTCAGAGATGGTGGTCTGTTAAAAGAAAAACAAGATTACACTGAATAAATGAATCCGGTGTTATACATGTTAGGGATACCCAGTATTAATTTAAAATGGTTTACCCAATAATGTACTTCCAGGTAGGTAAGGTGGATTATAGTGCTTCGGATAAGATTCCCCCATAGGGCAATGTCTCTATTTCCTTTACGCATCTTGAGTAGTACCTGGTCCGTGTGCCCTATGGGGGAATCTTATCCGAAGCACTATAATCCACCTTACCTACCTGGAAGTACATTATTGGGTAAACCATTTTAAATTATGTACTTCCAGGTAGGCAAGGTGGATTATAGTGCTGAGGGGATTTGTTTCAAGGTTAGTCTTTCATAATGTGCTAGTATGTGATGTAACACTGCTTTGCAGGAGGGACATTTTTTTATGTTTTTTTTGCATCCGAGTACCAAATCAAAAACACTACTGAATACATTTTTAAATATTCAAAGCAAACTCCCACATGGATCCATGTTTTCATGCTTCTTTTTTTAGAAACTACTTTGAAAAACACCCCCCTAGCGTTGCTGGAATCCATTTGCCCTTAGCTCAGGCATGCAGGCAGGAGAGTGTGCTTAGCTGAGAAAACCCCCTCATCCTCTGAAGACTCCTGGGATGTATGACATCATTTGCATGAGTAAGAAACCAGGAAGTAAATTAAGAAATGTGTATTAAAAAAAAAAAAAATAATTAAATAAGTGTGTGTATGTGTATGTTATATTATATTATATTATATTATATTATATTATATTATATTATATTATATTATATTATATTATATTATATTATATATATATATATATATATATATATATACATACACATACATATACATATATATACATATATATATACATATACATATATACACACATATACATATATTATATATATATACACACATACATATACATATATACACACACACACACACACATACATACATAAATTATACGTTATCTACCGTATTTATCGGCGTATAACATGCACCCCAAGTTTAGGAGGGAAGTTTAAGGGGAAAAAAAAAAAAAAAAAACTTACATTTTAAATGCCCATCAATGTAGCCTTCCACTGTCCCCCTGCAGCCCTACACAAAATTGCAGTATGGTTAGTTTTAAATTTACCGCCGCCATCTTCGGCCCCTCCCACCGCCGTCGAGATCTTCGGCTCCTCCCGCCGCCGACATAGACAGAGCCGAGCCAAGGGTACTCGGCTACTCGGCTCTGCTCGCAGTAACGCCCCCGTCCCGCCCCTTGTCCTGGCTCCTGTGATGGACACAACACAGGGCCAATGGCGGGATGTAAAGGCTAGGAGGCGGGACTGGGCGTGACCGAGAGCGGAGCAGAGTACACAGTACACTCGGCTCAGCTCGGTAAATGTCAGCGGCGCTCCACAGAGCGCAGATCGGCGGGGGGATTGGCGTATAACACGCACCCATGATTTTCCCCCTTTTTTAAGGGGGAAAAAAGTGCGTGTTATAAGCCGATAAATACGGTATTTACTAAATTTACTAATAGCAGCATGAGGATTAAAAATAATCAATGTCGATTGGGAGAGTGAAGTTCCACTTTAAGCTTTTGAATGTGAGCCTCTTTGAAGAGAATTCTAGAGGCAGGGCAAGGAACGTGGAAACACGCTTTGTGCATTATTGCCGGCTCAGATCTGATGCCATTCAGAAAATAATATGAATGCACAGAAGCACCAAGCACAACAGCCAGCATCGCAAGATAAATGTCAGGATGCAAATTACAACCATTCAGCGGGTATGCGGTTTCCTTTGAGTCAATTTAAAGCTAAACTCCAGCCAAATGCAAAACAAAATCCAGTAATGCATTCCTTATTTATTTATTACAGGTACTTTCAAGCCTTCTTTTCACACAGTGCTTTACATTTATATTGTACTTTCACATCAGTCCCTGCCCACAAGGAGCTTACAATCTAAGGTCCTAGACTCACATTCATACATACACATACCTTAAAAATCCTTGCATACAGTGCCTTGCAAAAGTATTCACCCCCTTGGCTGTTTACCTATTTTGTTACATTACAGCCTTTATTTTTTATCTGAATTATATGTGATGGATCAGAACACAATAGACTAAATAGGAGAAGTAAAATTAGAAAATTATATACATAACTATTTTTCAGAAATAAAAAAAAAACAATAATTGTCATGTACGTATTCACCTGCTTTGTTATGAAGCCCATAAAAAGCTCTGGTGCAACCAATTACCTTCAGAAGTCACATAATTAGTGAAATGATGTCCACCTGTGTGCAATCTAAGTGTCACATGATCGGTCATTACATATACACACCTTTTTGAAAGGCCCCAGAGGCTGCAACACCTAAGCAAGAGGCACCACTAACCAAACACTGCCATGGAGACCAAGGAACTCTCCAAACAAGTAAGGAACAATGTTGTTGAGAAGTACAAGTCAGGATAAGGTTATAAAAAAAATATCCAAATCTTTCATGATCCCTAGGAGCACCATCAAATCTATCATAACCCAATGGAAAGAACATGGCACAACAGCAAACCTGCCAAGAGACGGCCGCACACCAAAACTCACAGACCGGGCAAGGAGGGCATTAATCAGAGATGCAGCACAGAGACCTAAGGTAACCCTGGAGGAGCTGCAGAGTTCCACAGCAGAGACTGGAGTATCTGTACATAGGACGACAATAAGCCGTACGCTCCATAGAGTTGGTGCTTTATGGCAGAGTGGCCAGAAGAAAGCCATTACTTTCAGCAAAGAACAAAATGGCACGTTTTGAGTTTGCGAAAAGGCATGTGGGAGACTCCCAAAATGTATGGAGTAAGGTGCTCTGGTCTCATGACACTAAAACTGAACTTTTTGGCCAACAAAGACAACACTATGTCTGGTGCAAACCCAACACATCACCCAAAGAACACCATCCCCACTGTGAAACATGGTGGTGGCAGAATCATGCTGTGGGGATGTTTTTCAGCAGTCAGGACTGGGAAACTGGTCAGAGTTGATGGAAAGATGGATGGTGCCAAATACAGGGATATTCTTGAGCAAAACCTGTACCTGTGTATGATTTGAGGCTAGGACGGAGGTTCACCTTCCAGCAGGACAATGACCCCAAACACACTGCTAAAGCAACACTTGAGTGGTTTAAGGGGAACATGTAAATGTGTTGGAATGGCCTAGTCAAAGCTCAGACCTCAATCCAATAGAAAACCTGTGGTCAGACTTAAAGATTGCTGTTCACAAGCGCAAACCATCCAACTTGAAGGAGCTGGAGCAGTTTTGCAAGGAGGGCAAAAATCCCAGTGGTAAGATGTGGCAAGCTCATAGAGACTTATCCAAAACGACTTGGAGCTGTGATAGCCGCAAAAGGTGTCTCTACAAAGTATTGGCTTTAGGGGGGTGAATAGTTATGCACATTGACTTTTTCTGCGATTTTGTCCCATTTGTTGTTTGCTTCACAATAAAAAATAAATACAAATCTTCAAAGTTGTGGGCATGTTCTGTAAATTAAATGATGCAAATCCTCAAACCAGCCATGTTAATTCCAGGTTTTGAGGCAACAAAACACAAAAAATGCCAAGGGGGTGAATACTTTTGCAAGGCACTGTATTTTAAATAAAGCTAGCATAAGCACTGGAATTCTGTCTTTATTTTAGCTGCAATTTCCTGCACCTTCGGACACAGATTGTCTGTATGCCGACTTTCCTATTCCTAATCAGGGATCTATTCTTTTGCAATGGGCTTCCTGCTCCGGAGGGCAGGGGGCGGGTCCCTGACCAATCTGTGCTGCTTAAAGCAGAAGTCCCGCAAAAAAAGTATTATTTTTTTTTTTTTTTTAAGTCAGCAGCTACAAATACTGCAGCTGCTGACTTTTAAAAAGGACACTTACCTGTCCAGGGGGCCCGCAATGTCGGCACCCGAGGCCGTACCGTCCCTCAGTCCTCGGATGCTGCCGCCACCATCTTCGGTAAGGTAATCAGGAAATGAAGCCTTGCGGCTTCACTTCCCGGTTCCCTACTGCGCATGCACGAGTCACGCTGCGCAATCCAAATGGCCCCTGTTGTCCTTGGGACCCCATGTGTCCCAGCAGACAGTACAGTGGAGCCGGAAGAGGCGTAGACTCCCGCAGGAGTCTATGCCAGGAAGTGGGTGCAAATACCTGTCTTAGACAGGTATCTGCACTCCCTCCCCCCAAAAAGGTGCCAAATGTGACACCGGAGGGGGAGGGGTTCCGAAAAGCGGTGGTTCAATTTTTGCGCGAAACTCCGATTTAACTGTACTGGAGGTCAGAAATGCGGCTGTGCCGTCCAGCAGCATACCTGGACCCCAGGACAGACTAATCAGAAATCCAAATGTTTCCACAAGTAGGACTGACCTATATGTACTTCAGCTCTGTATTTTGCCTTTTTTTGTTTTTTTCTGCGTTCATTAGAAATGCAATGTGTTGAAGTTTGACTGCAGTGTACCTATGAATTCATACTGTGAGAAAGCCCCTGCTCGGTTTTGATGTCTGGCCAAAGATAATTTGATTTGGCAAGGTCACAACTCTTTGCTTGTGCAGGAATGGAGGACTTTTATATTCGCATGTAATTATGGAAACCATGCGATAAACGCCGAGGGATTCCACCAGGCTAGACGGCGTGCTATTATTTTTAGTCAGGATCAGACCATGCTGTCCATTTGATGGTTATGTATGATGAAGCGGATTAAATGCTATGGAAGCAACATACAGCATCCCCCCTCCCCCCCCTTCCCATGGCTACTCAACACTGCCGAGCTAATAAATCAGATTTCTCATTGGCTGCTGTGGACTAATGGGTGTTATTTCTCTTTCTGCCATGTCATTGTGTAAACCATGACATAAGTGGTCACACACACACACACACCTCAGATGCAAACCTAACTACCATTCAGGTCCCGATGAGAATGGAGGTTTATCTGCTGGTATTGGTCGGCCCCTTGGACTTGACCAGCGCATTTAGAACCCTTCAAGGCTTTCTTCTATTTTATGGCAGGCAAGCAATGGGTGTCGAAATCCCTTCTTGCCCTGACCTTACTGGAAACATTTTATCAAATCGAATCTTACACTTTACAGTGCCTTTTATCCTTCTAGATGCAGGGTGGCCCTATAGCCGTTTGCAAAACTACAAATCCCCATAAGGCATTGCTTGCATTTGGGCGGCACAGTGGTGTAGTGGTTAGCACTCTCACCTAGCAGTAAGAAGGGTTGATGGTTCAAATCCCAACCACGACACTACCTGCCTGGAGTTTGCATGTTCTCCCTGTGCCTGCGTGGGTTTCCTCCGGTTTCCTCCCACAATCCAAAGACATGCAGGTAGGTTTATTGGCTTCTGTCCAAAATTGGCCCTAGTATATGAATGGGGACCTTGGATTGTAGGCTCTTTGAGGGTAGGGACCAATGTGAGTGTGCAATGTACAGGGGCAATTGTAGACACTCACTCAGGTTGAACTGGATGGACTGGTGTCTTTATTCAACCTTACTAACTATGAAACTATGGCTGACAGCTATAAGCATGACTCCCACAGCACAAAGGCATGATGGGACTTGTAGTTTCACAAGAGCTGGAGGGCGGCTAATTTAAGACCCTTGTAATCTAGAGGCTGCCCTAATAATTTCCATAAGGTCTGGAACCTCTGGCTTCAATCTGCATCCACCAATGCATCTTCTGGGGCCCCGTCTAATACTTACCCTCTAGTTCAGAGTCAGGCAAGCAAATGTTTTGAGTAGCTTGTCCTATTACTATAGCTGGGTTTGTTTTCCCGATTTGGAGGTTATGTCCTGAACACTTAGGCCCCTTCCACACGGGACGGATCCATTTAGCAGAGTCTGCCAGATCAGCAGGAGATCGCTCCATTGATCTCCACTGAGCCGGCGGATGACAGGTCCGTCTCTGCCCACTGAGCAGGGAGGGGCCCGTCAGAGCCCCACTGATTCCTATGGGGAGATCGGACAAAAACAGACAGCATGTCAGTTTATCAGATCTCATCCGATCCGCCAAGACTGATGGCAGACGTATTGCCATACGTCTGTCTTGAACGGATGGCAGGCAGGTGTCAGCGGGCACGTCTCCGCTGACATCCGTCTCCCCATAGAAGTCAATGGATGGCCCGCTTGGATCTGCCTGAAAAAAAAAAAAACGGATAGGCGGATCCGAGCGGGCTTGTCGTGTGAAAGGGGCCTTATATGTGAAGAAGTCCACAAAAATAAAAACTATAAGAAGTCCCAATAGAAAACCCTCCACCACACTTTGTTTCCAGGCCCATAGTGCTGGCAGCTATTTTCACTATACTTACACCTGAGTGCAGAGTTCTTGCCTTCATTTACATGCCCTGAACTCTTGTAAACAATGTATGAGAATCAAATTTTCACTTTTAATTTTATTTTTTTACTAGTAGATCTCTCTATTTCTCCTATTTTAGTGGCACCAAGTGCATCTACACTAATGTGTGACACGTTGTTATTTTGTTATGTTTTTTATGGTCTCTTTTCGCTTTTAGATTGTGGATATGTGTGCCAGGGTATGGCTCCAATTTGTACTTTTACACCATAGAAATATAATAAAGAAAATGTCTTAAAAAAAATAAATTATAAAATATATATATATATATATATATATATATATATATATATATATATATATATATATATATATATATGTGTGTATATATAGATAGATCGTGTGTGTGTGTGTGCATATACACATACATACACATACACACACACACACACACACACACACACACACACACACACACACTTTTTACTACAGGTAAGTCTACAATAAGGCTTACTTATAGCTACCCCAAATGCCTCCTAAAACTGCACTGTTTAGGAGATATTCCTGTATCTGCCGACATCATTGGCACATGTGCACTTAAGCATAGGCACGCATGTGCCGTTTGCTTCAGCGAGTATGCCGTTACTGGCGGCTCACGCGCGCATGCGCGAGAGTGACGTCATCCCGGCTCTGACCAATCACAGCATTGGAGCCGCGATAACCAGAAGTAACTCCGGGGAGAAATGTCGCCACAGCAGGGGCTTGGATTTCAGGTGAGTATTACATAATGGGCTACTAGCTCATCATGCCTTTGTCTTGCAGGTCCCCCCCCCCCCCCCCACATGTGGGTTTACAACCATTTTAGGCATCACCTTGACCATTATACCATGCAGGGCTTCCTTAGGGACAGCAAAGTAGCACCTGCCCATGTCCAAACCATTCGCTGTCGAACTCAATTTCTTTTGCATCTTAGTGCTACTGATCTTCTCCAGGCACTTTCGGTAACTTCAAGCCTACAAGCACTTGTTGCCTCATGAGTTTAAGTGAAATATCCATTAATAGCTGTATAATATTGTAATTAGGAATATATATAAAATTTAGCTTGTCTCTATGCAGGCCAGAACATATTTGCTTCACATATATCTCTATATAGACCTGTCAAGTCGGGGCCTAGGCTTGTCTATACAAACAATAGGATCCAAACCTCATTGTTTTACACATACTCACTTCAAAGGATCCCATGCTGGGATATGTAATGAAGGGAGGCCAACCAGGAATCAATACTTAAAGTTCCCGGGAACATTCAAGTTAAGCTCCTGCTCAGAATAGTCACAAGGATTTGCATTAAAAGGGGGCTGATTTATGCAAAGTATAGGCATATGCAGTTGTTAACCAGCAATAGGGAAGCCAACCAATCAGAGCCACGCTATGCCAACCAATGAGGAATCAGCCTGTAATGATATACACAGACTAGATGGGAGGGAAACACACTTTATGGGAGAGCAGCCATCAGAATGGAACCTTGGTGCAAAGGGTAATTGTGGGAAAGGGCCGCATTTTACTTGTAAATACCTGTTTGTAGAGTAATGTTGTAAGGAATATACTCTGTATTCCTTCATGCAATTCTCTTATTTTAACCTAATATTTTCTTCCTTGGTGTAGACTATAGATAGATGGTTGTGTATTAGGTAGACTTTCAACTACTTACCACCAATAAATGTTGTGTTAAAGCATTCACTCTTGGTCAAAGAAATCTCTCATTTAACACAAATCATATCTGAGAGATATTAAATCTTAAATATAGTACAAGGGTAACACACTCATGCAGTCCAGCATCAGCAGCATACATCATTGCTCTGCACCAGCTTTGCGATAGTGACATTAGTGGGGCACACCTGTGCAATGTGTGTTGGCATCTTTACCACCAGGGGGTGCATATGACAGGAAACTCAGGAGCACAGTTGGGAGACTGTACAGAGCGCTACCACCCTATAAACAGGAAGTCGCCGAACAAAGACTTTCATTGCAGGATCACCAGGGATTCCCTAAATCTGAAGTTAAAAAAACTTTTGAAGTTGCATTAAAAATGAACTGCGAGAAACCTAAAAGTCCTCCCTTGCAATGTGGAATTCAGACTGTTCGAGAGACAAGTCTTTAATTCTACTTTAAGGAACCTAGTAAAGTAGTAGATCTCACTATCTGAGCACCACAAACCAAAAACACAATATACTTAATTTTTTTTTTTTATATTTTAAGCAATCCCCCCATCCATCCATGTCTCCATGCTTTATTTTGTTGAGAAATCACTTTGAAAAATAACCCCCATTTCTGGCCATACCGAGTAAGGGAAGATGATTCATGTAGCATTTATTTTCTGGAAATCACCTGCCCTTAGCTCAAGCACGCATGCAGTAGAGCAGTGATGGCGAACCTTGGCACCCCAGATGTTTTGGAACTACATTTCCCATGATGCTCCAGTACACTGCAGAGTGCCAGAGCATCATGGGAAATGTAGTTCCAAAACATCTGGGGTGCCAAGGTTCACCATCACTGCAGTAGAGTGTGTTTAGCTGAGAAAACCCCTCATCCTCTCCCTTCTTTCCTAAAGACTTCTGGGATGTATGACATTTGCCTAACACAAGTAAACATAATATACTTTCCTATCGATTTACTACTGGTAGCAGCACGAGGATTAAAAATAATCAATGTTGATTGGGAGAGTAAAGTCGCACTTTAAAAAACTCCAAACTTTCTGCAGGTAAAATATTCACAAATGCACAGATTTAATCTATGACACAACAAAAAGCTGAAACAGAAGTGGATTTATTTTTATTTTTTATTTTCGCTTGTACGGTATAAAACGAAAAGGTTACCGATGTTTTAAGGTCTGGTGGCCCTTTAATTTAAGTGATAAACGTCTTCAGCTGCTTGGAGACCTCGGCTCATCTGGGAAAGGCGATTTGAGTCCAGCAGCTGAAGATTACTGCGTCAGTGGGTTTTATTGGAGAAATTATGGGTTCTTGCAGCAAAGATTGGGGGAAAAAAAAAAAAAATACTACTTCTCTCCACTCCATTTCATCCATTCCACTGCACCTGGCCGTTTCACCGGGACGGAGGTTGAGCGGTGTTGTGGAAAACCTTTAGGGCTCATTTACACCTTTGTGTTTTCAGCAGGTGATTACTCACATCCTCTAATCTACACCTGGGCTGTGATTTATGGCATTATTGCAATTTTCAAAGAAAAACACAAGCTGAATTGCCAACAGATATAAAACCACAATTTTATGTAATAGTGTATTCCTGTACAATAGTATCTGAAGTGCATTGATCTAAATCTCCTCTTCTCTCCTGCACAGCAGCACTCTGGAAGAGGGCGGGGCTTCACCAGGGGCCAATCAAGCTTTGCATGCACATGTGCTGACTGGAAGAGGAAGCAATGTGATCAGGACTCCTGATTCAATGGACCCAGTTTGTGATGTGTGTGGGATTGTGTACAAACAAGTTAAAACTTCACAAAGTTTACTGTGCGCCCGAACAAACAGCACAAAATATACCTAATTTTACCATGGAATATACACGTCTATGTCCAAACATAACCATCTCATCTGTAATGGTGTGCTGGCAGCCTATGCATGGGAACTTAAATCAGAGCTCCACCCAAAAGGGGAAGGTCCGCTTGTTTGGTTACACACACCCCCTCCATCCACTGCCACATTTGGCACACTGAAGACTGCCCCGCCCTTGCGGTAAAGCACTGCTCATTTAAACGTTACCGGCGCTGTGTGGGCAGGAGTGAGGAGCTTTTAACCCCAAAGAAGGGGTTAACAGCGCCGCTGCCGGATCACGTTGCAGGCACTTCAGCAGTGTTGCCTATTGATTTCAATGGCAGAGGCGGTTTAGGAGCGGTGTATACACAGACTCTGGTCTGGCCGCACCTGGAGTACGCTGTCCAGTTCTGGGCACCGGTCCTCAGGAAGGATGTACTGGAAATGGAGTGAGTACAAAGAAGGGCAACAAAGATAATAAAGGGTCTGGAGGATATTAGTTATGAGGAAAGGTTACGAGCACTGAACTTATTCTCTCTGGAGAAGAGACGCTTGACAGGGGATATGATTTCAATATACGAATACTGTACTGGTGACCCCACAATAGGGAGAAAACTTTTTCGCAGTTTAACAAGACTCGTGGCCACTCATTAAAATTAGAAGAAAACAAGAGGTTTAACCTTAAACTATGTAGAGGGTTCTTTACTGCAAGAGCGGCAAGGATGTTGAATTCCCTTCCACAGGCGGTGGCCTCAGCGGGAGGCATCGATAGTTTCAAGAAACTCTTAGACGAGCACCTGAAACATACAGGGATACATACCGACTGCAACATACAGGGATATACGATGTAATCCTGATATATAAACACACACACACACGTTGGACTTGATTGACTTTTTTCAACATCACCTACTATATGTACCCCTCCCACACCACCCCAAAGATGCTGCATGCAGGACTTTTTTTCCGTCCTACAAGCGCACCGCCCCAGTGTGAAAGCACCCAGGCTTTCACACTGGGGAGGCATGGGAGCATTTTACAGGCACTATTTTTAGCATTAAAATGCCTGTAAAAGCTCCTTCAGTGTGAAAGAGGTCTAAGTGAAGATGCCAGCACCTGCACCCAGATGGATGGATCAGCTTGGAGTGTCAACATCGCTGGATTCCTGGACAGGTAAGTGTCTTTATATTAAAAGTCAGCAGCTACAGTATAGTATGTGTAGCTGCAGACTGTTAATTATTAATTGATTTTTAACACAGACTGGAACGCCTTTAAGGCCGTACACATGATCCGAATATCGCACGAAAACCGTCAGAGAAAGAATCGTATGATTTTCGGATCGTGTGTACACTACTTTCAAGAGCCAATCACGACAGTTCACCCGATATTATTCAGTCGGACAAACACGAAAATTCTCCTCGTATGATACCAGATTGTACGATTTTCGTTTAGTCAGTACAGTTGTCATCAGAAAATATAATACAAATACATTACAACACACAACAAAACTTCTGATTTTCATTTTTTTTCCTGACGCACGAGAATTTTTGTGACTTTATTTACCTATTCAATTTCTACTTGCGACTATTAAGCAAAAAAAAAAAAGTCGTACGATATTCGGATCATGTGCACGGGCCATTAGCCTGGGTTCACACGTATGCGATGTCAGACATTGCATGTGATTCACACAGCACTGCTGTGCAGATCACATGCGATGCCTGTGCAATAAGAATTTAGCCATACAGTTGTATGGGTGAACTCGCATAAAAAACAGTGCAGGAATGTTTATTTTTTCCTGCACTGGAATCGGATTGCATGGGTGTTCAGACGCATGCAATCAGATTCCTGTCCAAATTCGCAGTTTGCACTGCGATATATGAACGGTCTGGGGGGTGTCATTAACTTTCTATTGCTGTGGTTCGCAACTCCTGTCCCCAGGACCCACTAGCTGGACAAATTTTTACCTCGGGCAACTGTACTGCCGATGTGGCTCGTGATAAAACAGAGTTTGACACGCCTGCATTAGATGAACATTGGTGGAGAAGTAAAAGGAAAGGAGAGTAATGTTTAAAATAAATACATTCCTCACATAGAAAAACAGATTCACTTTAAAATGCATATTTATTTTTATTTTTTTTAGAATGAAAACATATTTGGGCTGAAAGGTATTTTTCCCCTTATTTGCTTGGACTTCAGACTTAATAATGGCAGTGCATAGGACAGGGACATAGGACTATAAGCTCCTGTAGAAAAAGGAGAATGATGTCAATTCTATTTATAATTGTGAAGCTCTGCAGAATATATGTCAGAGCTTGGTCAATGAAAAACGATGACGTGTATGACCATGCTAGGGACATCAGAATGTAAGCTCCTCTGGGGCAGGAATGGCTGTTAATGGCCCTTTATGCACTCTGTAAAGTGCTGGGTTGCTGCTCTATCAATCAATAAAATGCCTAAATAAATTGAGCTCCATAGCGCTCTGTAGTCGCCAAAATTCGTAGCGAACTGATAAGCTGAATAATTCAGCCACAAAGCGGCAGACTCCACTGTCACGGTGCATCCACACAGCATCACCGCACTTGCAGACAAATTGGGAGTCTGCAGTTCCTCACGCTAAGCTTATTTGCCTTTAATGTAAGACACAAGAAGCTCTCTCCATGCGCACTGCCACTTCTCATCACGTCGGCGTAATGAGATAATGCGTAACAGCTTGAACTGTGAATTCAGCTCCGATATGCTGCATCATCATCATCAGGCAGGACTACCCCAGGATTGCAGGCTTGGCTGCTTCTAGCAAATGCATGTTACTTTCTAAGGACTGGTTAACATTTTGGGCGACCACATTTATGCACAGTGTGGTTTAAAAAAAAAAAAAAGTCCTGCACTGAGGTCTGTCACATTGGCAGTCTACAATGGAAGAAAGAGAAAATCTGCAACAAGGACACAGACAGCTGCGGTGCCGACATCGCGGGCTCCCTGGACAGGTAAGTGTGGATATATTAAAAGTCAGAGGTTAAAGTTGTAACAGGACTTTGATTTTTTTTTTATTCCCCCCCCCCCAGGAAGGACACCTCTTTAAAAAGGTAAAGAGCATCGCTTCCCATCACTGAACATCAAGCTGGGACTCCGCAGTTAAAAGCAGAACCTCGGGCCCCTTTCACACCAGCGGACCGCTCAGGTCTGCCTGTCAGTTTTTCAGACGGGCCCAATTGGTCCACTCATTGTACTCTATGGGGCGGTAGATGTCAGCCAAAATGTGTTATGCAGTCCGTATCTATCCAACCGCCCCATAGAGGAAAGCGGGCTGCATCCGCTCTGCATAGCAGAGTGGACATGGACCTGTCATCCCCCCTGCTCAGCGGGAATCAGCAGAGACATCATCTGCCGAGCAGACAGATTGCGCTATATGCGAAAGGGGCCTTACCCATAACAACTTGATAAAAAAAAAAAAAAAATATATATATATATATATATATATATATATATATATATATATATATATATATATATATATATATATATATATATATATATATGTATTATTAATAATATCCTTTAGCAAGGAACATACATTCCACATTGATAAATCTGCTACTAAAATGAGTGTGTGCTGTAAATCGCCTCCACCATTGCCCATGTCTCTTCATCCCGGAGGCTGACATTTTGCTGAAGCCCAGAGTAGTAAATCTTTAACCACTTGCCAACCATCGCGAATCACCATACCTGTATGGCGGGCGCTTTAAAGAGGCATGGGGGGGGGGGGGGGTGCGTAGGAGCTACTGCACATGCCTGGTGGCCGCGATGTCCGCTGGGCACCCGCGATCACTCCTTACATTGACAGATCTTCGTTCTGTCTGTCAAGGGTATCCATTCAGACAGGGAGCTGTGGCTCGGCCAGATCCCCTTTCTATTCTCATTGGCTGACTGACTTTAACAGCAGCGGGAGCCAATGAGGAGGGAAGTCCCAGACGGCAGAGACATTCCTACAACATCACTGGAGCTAAAAGGGACTTCAGGTAAGTATTATGGAGAAAATATGTGAAGCAGCAACTAAATATATGGAATACACACACACACACACACACACACACACACACACACACACACACACACATTAGAATATTGTATATATTCTTCCCCTTTGTTTTTCCTCCTTCCCTTTCTCCTTTTTCCCTTCCGTTTGGTTTCTTTTGAGTTCTAGGCACATTATGAAGGAGAAATACAAAGTTGGTGGAGAGTCACTATATCACATACAAGGTGAAAGACACACATATATGTGTTTACACAAACTCAAATACGAGATTAAGGAAACAATGATGGGGAATAAATTGAGGGGAACTGGGGGCTAATTAATTATTTAAGAGAGGGAAAGGGGGAGGGAGAGGAAGAGGGAAGAGAAAAGGGAAAAATAATAATAAATAAATAAAATATTGTTAATATAAGTGAGTAGAGGGAAATGAATTATACCAGGAAGAGGAGGGGAGACGGTGGACTACGCTTGAGACTGATTCACGTGTTGTGTTGACTGTGGTCTTTTTGATATATAATATATTTTTTATAAGGATGTTTATATATAAGAATTTGTAATAATGTGGAATGTTTTCTGTATATGTGAAAAATGTTATAAAAATAATTAAAGTGAGAAAAAATAAAAAAAAAATAGTTGCGCTAAAAATGAAAAACACCAATAGCGAACCAGTGTTCAAATTAAATGAAAAATATGCAGGAGTGACCAATAAGAAATTACAAACCAAATAATTGTGAATTAAGTGAATAAAAGTGGGTGATAATAAAAGTAAAAAAAGTCCCAAAAATATTTTATTCACTTAAGTCACAATTATTTGGTTTGTGATAATTTCTCATTGGTCAATACTGTGTATTTTTCATTTAAATTTGAACAACACTGGTTCACTACAAGTATTAGGTGGAGCTGCTGCACACAGGCGGCTTTTTATCTTCATGCATATCATATATCAATGGAATTTCCCCATAAGAAATAACGGAAACTTCAACGATTCATTCCACAAACCATTTATTCATAAGTCCTTCAGTTTATAGTCCATATAAAAAGATTATAGCAATGTGACAGGTTGCATAACCATAAAATGTCCATCCACAAATGGAAGCCTCCACAAGGGGATTAGAAGCAAAAGTCCAACAGGAGCTCCAGAATATAAAAGAAAAGGCGCCTCCAAGTGTAGCAATATGGTTACATTTAACCACTTCAGCCCCCAACCATTTGGCTGGCAAAAGACCAGAGCACTTTTTGTGATTCGGCACTGCATCGATTTAACTGACAATTGCGCGGTCATGTGACGTGGCTCCCAAACAAAATTGACGTCCTTTCACCCCCCCCCCCCCCCCCCCCCGACAAATAGAGCTTTCTTTTGGTGGTATTTGATAAAAAAAAATAGTTTCAAACGAAGTAAAACCGAATAAAAGTTCATAGCAGCTACACAAACGAATCTATGAACAAGCAGGCAGAAGTGACGTGTCACGCTCAGTACACCCTACCGGTTTCGTCAGTAAGCTCTGATGTCATCAGGGGTCATGCG
Organism: Lithobates pipiens; assembly: GCF_037356315.1. NCBI lineage: Eukaryota > Metazoa > Chordata > Amphibia > Anura > Ranidae > Lithobates > Lithobates pipiens. The sequence goes on along the minus strand of NW_027507748.1, from coordinate 37,749,383 downwards.
AGCGGGGCTGTCAGCACCATATTTATACAACCGAGAATAAAGAGTATCCAATCCTTACTAATTAGGAAGGAGGAATTCATGCAAAACTTAATTTTCTGCCTTTTGAGACGCAGTTTGAGCACTAGCGGCATTTCCTTGTTCATAGATTTGTTTGTATAGCTATGAACTTTTATTGTTTTACTTCGTTTGAAATAATAATTTTTTTTTTTTTCTACATACTTCACTATGGAAGTATTCTATCTCTTCCCCAATTTATGGCATTGATGATCTGGCACGACCAATCCCGCATTGAGGCTCTTATAAACAAGTCCACCTAGTGTCCATCTAGGTCACAGCATTCAGATCAAGCCGCGGCCGTGAGAGTCCATCTGGCATCACGCCATTGAAGCGTTTTTGACTCCTGTAATGGGGGCCATCACATTCTGGTGAGTAGATTGTGTGGCCGGTGATGACAAGCCTCTTTAATTATTGCCGAACATAAGGAAAATTTTATCCAGAAATCATTTAAATTTGAACATTTTGAACACTTTTTTTTCACTTTGGATTTTTATTCAGTTTATAACCATGTGTTCAAAAATCAAAAATATTGTGATAAACACTATGCTGGGTGTTTTTCCATTTGGACTTTTGTGCTGAGAGTTCATATATGATTGTATTTCGATATCAGCATTTGTTTACACAGATTTGCACTTCTATACATCATTTTGGTGGTAAAAGTTCAATATTTTCTGCACTTTATAGAGAGTGCAGTTCTAATTCATTTATTAATTATTTTTCAATTACCTTTAAACACAACGTGCTGCTCCTATTTAAGATACACATGATAATTAATGATCAATTATTAATTGATTATCAAGTTCTCCATCTGCGCGGGTTGGTGGCGTTTCCCATTTCTTATACATTATTCTAAAATGTTGTACCTTCATTAAATGTAACTGTATTGATACACTTAGAGGCGCCTTTCTTCTCTTTTATACTCAGTTGTGACGCTACTTGTATATCAAGGACATGTATAGAAAGTCAAGATTTATTTTATTTTATTTTTTTTAATAAATGTTACTAGTCTTGCAAAACACTCTCAAACCAAGTTTTTACTGTACTAAAAATATGGTATAGCAAGCTCATAAAATAGAAAAAGGGAAAACCAACTCTAAATATGGAAACCCATTTTCATTAATGTACTAAGTCAGGCCCCGAGACCTGCTGAAAAAGCTCACAAATCGCAGGTCATAAAAGTGTTGCTTACTTGAATTTCTTTTCATAAACATAGAAAGAAAACTCACCCTAGGACATATAAAAATCAAACTAAACTGAGCCGTAGATCACGTGTGACATTGAAATTATACAGCAACAGCCAGAGAAAAAAAATAAAGGTTTCAGGACAAGCGTGGCTTCCTTGTTCTAGAACGTTTTTTTTTTTTCCCCGTGTTCTTATTATGAGACATAAACGGCTGGAACAAGCTTTTCATCTCTTTGTCTCAGAAATGGATTCTGCCCAACTTAACACCTTTGTGTTTCCATCAGCCGGCGTGCTAATAAAAAGCTGTCAGTCCGCCGGAATAGAGCGAGAACTAAAGAGCGGATGAGGCGATGGCAACCATCGTGTCACTGGGTCAAGTTCCTGTTCCTGTCTCGTCGGGTCGGGCATTGTGAGGAGAAGAGTGCCTGTTAATCCACCTTGAACTGAACGGTTAAGTGCCACCTCTGTGGGAGAGAGCGACTAAAGCATACGGGTAGAGCCGCAAACAAAGTGAGGTGTAATGGAAAAACTATTTTTTTTTTAATTTATTTTTTTATTTTTTTAACAGGCGCCAAGGACTAAAAATGATCTGCAAATGTAACAGAAGCAAATCAAATATATATTTAATATGTTAAACCACAAGAATTTTCATCTCTATTCAGTTTTGTTTACAAGATTTAAAGTGTAAGCAAACCCAAAAGCAATTTTTCAGCATGTTTGGCATCATTCCTCGCTGTATACGGTTTTGTTAAGCAAATCATTATTTGGGATTCCATGATAAAGCTGTCGCGGTGTGACAACGGATAAGCTGCTGCCTCGCAATTAGTAACAGCGTTAGCAGACCGCCACTACTTCAGTTGGCCAATGAGCTGTCAATTTGATAAATCCTAGAAGACGCCAATGTTCTTCAGACAGGATGCAGTCACTGTTGGGGATGACAATTTTGTACCCAATTCCTTATATTTCAACTTTTGTTGAGCCAGGTGGTGTCAATAGGGCCACACATGGCTTGAATTTTACCCAATTCACCAGGAATCTGGCATAGCCAGCTTATGGCTGGCTTCATACCCATTGCCTTGTACACACGATGAGAAAATTGAACGGAAAATATTGCTTTGAGCGATCGTTAGATAATCTGATCTTTAGTACACAGCTTAAAAAAAACGATCACGACAGTTCATGCGAAATTACATGAATGGACAAGAAAAGAAAAAACCACACACCAATATATTTATTTAAAAAAAAAATATATAATATATATATATATATATATATATATATATATATATATATATATATATATATATATATATATATATATATATATATATATATATATATATATATATATATATATATATATATATATATACACACATATACATATACATATATATATATACATACACATACACACACACACATATATATATACATATTTACTTTTTTAGCCTGTAAAGCATTGCATCCATGATCAGCAGATTACGGGTGCATGGCCAGGGCCCTGCAGACTCTCAGTACAGCTGACTGCCTTTACCCTCAATCAGGATGGATATAAATCAAGGATTTAAAAAAAAAAAAAAAAAATGTGTGCATATAATTATATATATATATATATATATATTTTTTTTTTTTTTTTTTTTTTTATTAAACCAGATTTTTTTGGATTCAAAATCTGTATTTTTTTTTTTGATTTTTATCAAATTAAAATTTTAATAAAAAAAAAAAAAATCTAAATATAAAATTTTCCTAATCTTGTTTTTTTTAATCATTTTGTTTATTCAGCACGAGGCTGTATATTCTGCAATATTTACATTTTTTTTTTGTAAACTCATTCGATGAATCCAAGCTCTGCAAGCTGAGATAACATGCACTGCCATTCATGCATTCACACAATTTCACAGTAACCATGAGATGAAACAAAAATTCAGGAATATTCCTTTAGCCCATTATTTAGCAAATCTATGTACATTTCAAACTGTATGATTGAATCCGTTCTGGTATCGCTGTTTTACTAACCTGACAGCCTTTACTTTGTTTGCAAAAAATTAAAGATTCTAAGGCTCCATGCACACTGGACAAAGACGGCCGTTTATGAGCTTCAGTGTGCATGGAGCCTAACTACCAGCAAGAATACATCCTTACATTTAAAGAGCACCTGTCATTTCAGATCCATCATGGCGGCGCCTGTTAGCGGGCATCACCTCACCTGCTGCCGCCACGTCACTCACCTTGTTGTGTCACTTCTGCATCACCCGCCGTCCCATTAAAGTGAATGGGACTGTCGGTGAGTCAGCAGCGGGTCAGAGGAGGAGCCACTGAAGGACAAATGACAGTTGCTCTTTAAAAATTATATAAAATCCAGCCTTTTTACTAGGGATTTAAATCAAATCCCCCCTGCCTTCGATACAGGCAGTAACTGCATTCCCTACTGAACTGTTACTGAAATGAACTGCAAGAGTAATCACCAGCGCCCCCATAGTTTGAGGACTACAAGCAGTCAGCCACGGTGGCAGACAGCATTTGTAGTACATTAATTCACAGAACTCTGAATTTATGATGCGGCTGTGGGCGGATCCCTGCACAGCTGCACGGTTTTTAAATTTGACAGTGGGTGCGGGGAGAGGATCCCCCTCCCTCTGACGCAATCAGTTTCAAGTACCTGCCTGATTGCATACAAATTGAAACTCCTAAGGTTTGACCTCATATTATATGGTTTTGGTAAATCTGAAGACAAAGTTCAGCAGAAAATCTGATAGTGTGTATGAGGCTTTACACGTTGAGAGTGCCAGTGGGGATCCCAGAAGATGAGGATCGAGCGGCAAACTAGAACATGTTATTTTATTTAAAAATAAAAATCAAGAGCAACCTTTAATATCACTTTAAATATGTAAACCGAATCCACAGGTGGACCCCCCCATACACCATTAAACATTTATAAGCAAGCTATTTCAAAACCATGGCCATGAACCCAACAGAAAACCTAAGTATGAGAGAGACGTGAGAGTGTGGGAATTTTTTCCCCGTTTGGTAGGTCCGGTTGGCGATGTTGGATGAGAATACCCGATTCACCAGCAGCTTTCCAGCTCACCCCTTAGGTGTTCAGGGGGGTTGAGGTCAGGACTCTGAAGGCCACTCGAATTTCTTCACACCAAACCCATCAAACCAGGTCTTTATGAAGTTGGCTTTGTACATTTGTACACAAGAGTCAGCATCTTGCCCTTGTGTACAAAGCCAACTAAGAAAAGACCTGGTTTGATGGGTTTGCTGTGAAGAAATGAGAGTGGCCTTCAGAGTCCTGACAACCTCCCTGAACAACCAGTCGCGCTTCAACAGAAGAGGCTCTTCCCTAAACAGTTAACAAAAGGTTGGACTGTGTAAAATGTTGTTTGTATGTTGTAACACTAACACTACCCTATACTGGGAACACTCTTCAGCTTCAGAATATAGCTGGGTGTCCACATACTTCTGGCCATATAACTGAGATGAAGTGTTTGCACACTTTTGGCCATACGGTGTACAAAAACTTTGTGCCCCGTACAACCCCTCAATCCATCCACATACATTCCAGATTGACAAAGGATGGTGATATGATCCGCTGTAAATGGTATGTTTCACTAGCAGAGTTGTTTTGCTGTCAGGTATTTTTATGGCTAGTCGTAAAGAAATAAAGCTTTTGGACTTGTTATGAAGGAGAACTCCCCAGTGCTGGCTCTCGGTTTCTGCTCTTTCCACATATTCAGGCTCTTCTTGCTCTCTGCTGCTGCACACAGATTATCATTAACGGCTCCCATCCCTCTATGTCACTCAGCGTTGAAAATTTCTTCTCTCGGCTACCTTTTAGCAGGTAAAATTCTGCGAGTTTAAAGCAGATACAATACTTTAAAGGGACCTTTCACACGGGGCGATCCACCTGGCAGACTCCGCTTTGCTCAGCAGGGGATCGATCTGCTGATCCCCGCTGAGCAGGCAGATGACGAGACCCTCTCTGCTCACTGTGCAGAGAGACGGACCTGTCAGAGACCCGCTCTCTATGGGGAGTTCTGATGAAAATGGACCGCTTGTCCGTTTTCATCCAATCCGATCTGCCCGACTAATGCAAAATAGGGTCTCCATCCATATGGATTTCACAGAGAGGATCGAATAGCAGCGGGTGTCAGCAGACATGTAACCGCTGACATCCGCCGCTCCATAGGAGTGAATGGAGGCTCTGATCAGGTCCGACTGGAAAAAAAAACTCACAGGTGGACCTGATCGGAAAGCCTATGTGAAAGGGGCCTAAGTGGTTGTAAAATCTCAAGGTTTTTTACCTTCATACATTCTATGAATGTAAAAAAACCTTCTCTGTGCAGCAGCCCCCCCCCCCCCCGCCATATTTACCTGAGCCCCATCTCGATCCAGAGATGTGCATAACAGCTTCTGCTCCTTGGGGACTCCCACTCCTCATTGGCTAAGGCAGCAGCGGGAGCCATTGCTGTCAATCACAGCCAGTGAGCCAATTAGGAGAGGGAAGGGGCAGAGTCAAGCCGTGTGTGTGTGTGTGTGTGTGTGTGTGTGTGTGTGTGTGTGTGTGTGTGTGTGTGTGTGTGTGTGTGTGTACGGAAGCACCAAGCAATGGCTCAAGAGCGCGCCTGCATAGGTGCCCCTACAGAAAGATGCTAGCTCTGGGGCACTCGGCAGGAGGGAAGGACCTGGAGCACCACCGGGGGGGGGCCAGAGAAGAGGAGGATCTGTGCTGCTCTCTGCAAAACCATTACACAGAGCAGATACAGGGTATAACTTTTTTTGTTGTTAAAAAGCAACAAGCCTTAAATACCACTTTAACTTTAAAAAAATAACCTAATCACTTGCGCTGAGCAACAAAACTAACCAGTTTAAGGACTATGCATTGCCAAGATGCTGACTGGTACCTTTCACTTATTTAGGCCCCTTTCACACAAAGTCACACGATTTTGCCACGATTTCAGAGAATGCCTGTGTAAACTTGAGGTTTATGGACTTAAATCACATTAAAGTCTACTTTCTACTTTGAAATCAATCACAGATATGAACGGTACTCATTGGAAATCATGGGGTACGACTTGTGCAACTTTGCCTTCCCAAGTTGCAGGACAAGCTGCACAAGTGTAAAAATGGCCTAAACCACTGGCGCAGAACAACCCGGGAACCCCTGAAACTCAGACACCTGCAGGATGCAAATTCTGACTTTTTAAAAATTTAGCACACGGGGTGCTTCTCAGTAGGTTGCAGAAATGCTTTAAAACCATCTATTTTGCTGCACACTGCAGGAAACAGGATTAGCGATTCCCAGTGTGCTCTGCAACTAACACTTAGCCAGTGAGCAGCACCATTCAACACACAGAGTTTCCTATTTTAATTTTTTTAAAGGAAAAAAACACACTAGGTTATTATTCCTGATTTCTGCTGAAAATTCAAGTTGCCTGGCTGTCACGCTTAAACCTTTACACAACCGAATTTGCTAACCTAGAACAAGCATGTAGGTAAAAAGGAGCTTGGACTTTACTCTGGAGTTTCTGTGTGCATGTTTCAGGCTAACAGGGACAGCCAAGAAATGAGTGCTAGCAGAAAGGGGCCAGCAATGGCAGCCTACATCGGTTCCATTAAAGTGGTTGTAAAGCTCAGACATGAAATAGGAACAAAGCATATCAGGTGGCCTGGGGGGCCACATGTGGCCCGCGGAGCCCTCTAATGTGGCCCTCAGCCTCCTGCTCTAAGATGGCAGGTTGGAAAGCCCAGATCACAGGTTGCTGACCCACCATCCCAGAGCAGCAGTTTTGTGAAGGAAGTAGCTGGTAGTGCAAGCAATTGGCTGTGGTGCAGAGCCACATAAGCCAATGCTTTCTGTATAGTGCCCGCCCCTGTCACAGGCAGAGCGATACCAAATGCACTCCGCCTAGGACAGCAACAGCCAGGGATACCAGAATGGAAGATGTTTATTAAAAGGTAAGTTTACTACTAAATTCACAGTATATATGGATAAATCTGTTTTGCAGTGGTTACTGGGCTGCTTTCAAAATGATCCCCAGATGCAGGTGCAATGCAGCTGCGGGTTACCGGCATTGAGCCATAGACTTCTGTTATTACCTGCGGGTTTGTTGCGCCTTCAGAAAGTGCGCCAAATCTGCAGGATATAATAGAAGTTTACAGCAAAGTGCAGCTAACCTGCAGAAAATCCACAGATTCATTGCGCTGCACCTGCGGTTTGGGCAAATCGCAGCGCATCAGTGTGAAAGCAACCTTAGGCCCCTTTCACATGATTGGTCTGACCCAATCTGACTTACTATTCACCTCTATGGAGCAGCAGATGTAAAAACGGACTTGTGTCTGTTTATATTCGTCTACCTAAAAAAAAAAAAATAATAATTAGAAAGGGATCTGCCCCTTTCATCTGGGTGAATCTGATTGGATCAGAGGGCTCAGAGTATAGTGAGCTGTGTCAGTGGACACGGACCTGTCATCTTCCCGCTCCACTCATTGTGGCCCGCGATCAGTTACAAATTCACTGTAGTGGCCCTCACTCTTCAAAAGGTTGGGCACCCCTGCTCTATAGTGTGTGTGTGTGTGTGTGTGTGTGTGTGTGTGTGTGTGTGTGTGTGTGTGTGTGTGTGTACTTTTCTCAAATTCAAAAGCACAAAGTGTAATTTCTGTCTGCTGGTTCGTCCTATCAGCCAAATCAATTCTGACAAGTTTTCCTGACACCAAGAAAAAAAAAAAAAAGAAGAGTTACGAGGAGGAAGCTCCAGTACACAGCCTGCGATTGGCAGCCTCGGCTGTGTTCCTGCCTCCAATCAGCTCTCAGAGCTCTCCTCACTGAGCTCTGTAAAGTGTACTTTCAACTCTTTGCCCCGCTTCCTGGCAGCTTAGACACACTTTATAAATTCTTGACTTTTAACAGCGGTAGAGAATAGAAGGTGGCAGATAAACAGGTACAACTTTTGTAGGAGCATTTGTTTAATCTCTGTTTATCACCTGAGGCCAGTCACTACACTGGGTAGATGTAAAGGTTTACAAATCACTTTACAGTGGATGTAGGCAAGGAAAGCAGCCACCTCTGCACATGGTGAAAATCACTTCACAGCCACAGACTAAATATTTGCCCTGAAAATTCACACACCTTAGTTGATGCATTTATACTCACCTTTAGATTGGTCCGTTAGCCTAAGGCCCCTTTCACACTAACGTCCCGTTCAGGCCCGCCTGTCAGTTTTTCAGGCGGACCTGAACGGGTGCTCCATAGAGCTCTATGGAGCGTCGGATGTCAGCGGTGACATGTCCGCTGACATCCGACCCGCTCCGATCCGAAAAAGTGTGACGGAGGAAAAAGCTATTTTTCCATCCGTCTGCGGATCGGATCGGATGACGACGGGCACTGCGGTCCGTCGTCATCCGATCTCCCATAGGGGAGAGCGGCGCTGTGACAGGTCCGTCCCTGCACAGTGTGCGGAGACAGACCTGTCATCTCCCTGCTCAGCGGGGATCGGCGGAGTGATCCCCGCTGAGCAAACGGACATCCACGGGGCGGATCAGAACTGATCCGCCCCGTGTGAAAGGACCCTTAAAGTATATGGCTGCAACTGAAACAAACCCTGCAGTGATTGTGTATCAGATCAGTTATTCATCCTTTAGCTCCGCTGAACCCCACTGAGCAAGCGAATGGCAGGTCCATCTACACTCACTGTGCAGAGTGGACACTGTCCCACTCTCCTCTATGGGGGGGGGGGGTTTAAAAAAATAAAAAAAAAATAAAGTGTGTCCGCTGACATCCGCCATGCCATAGGGGAGACTGCAAGGTGAGATCAGGTGGACCTGATCAGAAAGCCCGCGAGAAAGGGGCATAAATTACTTTCATAACAAGTTACAAGTTACACCCACATTCATGGTGTAACATATTACGAAAGGACCGGGCTCTAGCTCCCCTGCTTTGACAGCTAGCAGGGGGATCTTCTTCCCCCGCTAGCTGTCACAATAAAAAAAAAAAAAAAAAAAAAAAACACACCATGCTCCATGAATGGAAAGCTACAAGTCCCAACAGCCTTCACGGCTGTCGGCTTGTAGTTCTAAACTAACTAGCATTGCGCTGTGGTAACTCATCGATTCTTCCTGTCAGAACATATCGGCTTTCTCGTACGAGGAAGCCGATACACTGGACAGGTCTGCAGAAGACCTGCATGGCTTTAGAAATCTGCTGATCACTGGTGCAATGCTTTACACGCTTCCACAACAAACTTATTTTTTCTTCAGGTAAAATAAAGAGAAATTAGAGAATATTAAATATATTATATATATATATATATATATATATATATATATATATATATATATTTTTTTTTTTTATTTTTTTTTTTTTTTTTATTATTATTATTTATTTATTTTTTCCCCCATTTAGGTAAACTTACCCTATAAATAGGTTTCCTCCGACTACACCAGTATCCTCCCACACTCACTCCAAAAGACATACTGGTGGGTTAAATAGCTCCCATCTAAAATTGCCTTAGTACAAAGTTCTACTGCGTGTGCCAAAGATGGCTGCTTCACCGTTTGCCCCAATAGCAAACACCCCAGAGAGAAATCTCTATATAAAATATACATACATATATCACTCCTGCAGCCACTTCCTGTCTACATACCCACCAGTGATGGCATGTCTCATGGTGGGTTTCTCTACGGTGGCAATGCCGACGTAACATGGGCTGAAATGGCTGCTTGCCCATGTAACAAGGTGACTGGGAGACAGGGAAACACAGTGCTGTCACCCTATATAAGCAGGAAGTGCCTGACCAAGGACCATTATGGCAGGATCACCAGGTATTTTAATACTAGGTGCAGATTTAAAAAGATTGAAAAACTTTTAAAATTAGAATACCATGCCTGTACAAGATTTTAGCAACTTTTAGGTATACCTTACAATAACTCAAGAATCAGTACTCACCAATGATACAAAATATTTTCCCTTTAATACATAGGATCTCTTATGAACTAAACCTGGGCCTATTAAGCTGTACTTAGTGTATTTTGTAGTCAAAGTCCCTGTGAATATAGAGGACGGCACACTGCAGCCACTAATGAGAGCAGGAACTCAGTGCGTCGTCTCCAAATCTCCCGCCTACCGCACCACAGCGTTGCTAAAATAATCAATTTTGGAAGGGAGTGGGGGGGGGGGGGGGGGGCATTCCTCGCTTTGTTAAATACAAGTTTCAGTAATTAAAATAAATAAATAAATAAATAAATAAAATAAAAAAATCGTACTTTTCACAGACACAGATCCCTGAAATAAAAAATCCCTGCAAGATCGGCAAACCACAAATTTAAAGGGCCACTAGAAGCCAGTGACCGAGTTAAGCCACGGGATAATTGAACAACCTACGTGAATAAATATGCAATAGGATTAGTCTGGAACAGACAATAGTAAAAAGTTGAGCTGGCAGTGCGATGCTTTGGGCAACGTTCAGGTGGGAATCTGGGGTCCTGCCATTCAAGTGAATCTTACTTTTTAGTCCATGGCTCGGACAGATAACGTTACATCGAGTAAACATATACCAAACAAGTCATGCTTTAAAATTGCACGCCTGTTACGATCTATAGGTGGTGCTTTAAAAGCCACTACAGGATTACCACCTTAGATTTACACAGGTCGTCTGGTGCTAGAATATCCGCTGTGATAGAAACAGGCAGTGACAGGTACTCTTTATGGAGAGATCTAGGGTCCATTAGACCCCAGATGTCTCCTCTGCCCTTAAAAGCAGCTAATCAAACCAAGATCTGATCAAGAATTTCTTCTAGATTGTAAGCTCTAACGAGCAGGGCCCTCTGATCCCTCCTGTATTGATTTGTATTGTAATGTAATGTACTGTCTGCCCTCATTGTAAAGCGCTGCGCAAACTGTTGGCGCTATATAAATCCTGAATAATAATAATAATAATCATCATCATCAAGCTAGATAGTTTCCAAATTTAAAAACAGCACTGTTTACATCTGGGGACACCGAAAGTGATGAACATTCATTGCTTCCGGTCTCCTATACCATAGAGGTGATCAGAGAAATTCCGTTCTCAGATTATCTCTATGGTCGGCTGAACAGGAGAGCGATTGGGACACCAGCGACATACCTGTACATTGCTGGTCATCAAGTGGATTTAAAATACAAAAACAAAACATGCAATAGAAGAGGTAGCATATATTTACTTAACTGCAGCTGGTGTCTACAAACATTTCCTCAATTCCAATGCTACAGCCTCCTCCACTAGCCACTTTATCTCCTACATTTATGAGAGCATTGGATGCCAGTGTCTCCAGTTGTGCGCTGTGGCTTCATCCTCAGACCCTTAGGCCTCATGCACACGAGACGCAGTTAAACGCGCGTTCAGATGTAGTTGGACAGTTTTTTCAACTGCCCCTGATCTCATTCAATGTTATCCTATGTGTCCATGCACACAGTCTTGTTTTTTTCCGTTTATATGCAGTTGCGTTTAATCTCGTTTTTCCAGAAGCAAAAAAAATGCGTTCAGAAACAAACATTTCTGCGTTTCAGACGCAAAACGCGGCTAAACGCGGCACCCGCGTTTAGCCGCGTTTGCGTTTATATGCGTTTTTAAAGGTGACCTTTTTTTTTTACATTAAAAATCTCAAAAATGATTGCAAATGATGAAAAACCATTAGAAAAATATTTTAAACAATTGCAATTGCAAGTGGACAATCCACAACTTGTGGCAAGTGACATGGCAGGTGGCAAGTGATGTGGCAAGTGGACAATCCACAACTTGTGGCAAGTGACGTGGCAAGTGACTTGGCAGGTGACGTGGCAAGTGGAAAATCAACAACTTGTGGCAGGTGACTGGCATGTGACGTGGCAAGTGGACAATCCACTTGTGGCAGGTGATGTGGCAAGTGACGTGGCGAGTGGACAATCCACAACTTGTGGCAGGTGATGGGGCAAGTGGACAATCCACTTGTGGCAAGTGATGTGGCGAGTGGACAATCCACAACTTGTGTCAGGTGACGTGGCAAGTGGACAATCCACAACTTGTGGCAGGTGATGTGGCTGGTGACGTGGCAAGTGGACAATCCACATCTTGTGGCAGGTGACGTGGCAGGTGACGTGGAAAGTGGTGTGGCAAGTGGACAATCCACAACTTGTGGCAGATGGCATGGCAGGTGACGTGGAAAGTGGACAATCCACATCTTGTGGCAGATGGCATGGCAGGTGACGTGGAAAGTGGACAATCCACATCTTGTGGCAAGTGACGTGGCAGGTGATGTGGCAAGTGACGTGGCAAGTGGACAATCCACATCTTGTGGCAAGTGACGTGGCAGGTGATGTGGCAAGTGACGTGGCAAGTGGACAATCCACATCTTGTGGCAAGTGACGTGGCAAGTGGACAATCCACATCTCGTGGCAAGTGACGTGGCAAGTGATGTGGCAAGTGACGTGGCAAGTGGACAATCCACAACTTGTGGCAAGTGACGTGGCAGGTGATGTGGCAAGTGACGTGGCAGCTGACGTGGCAAGTGGACAATCCAAAACTTGTGGCAGGTGACGTGGCAAGTGACGTGGCAGGTGACGTGGCAAGTGATGTGGCAAGTGGACAATCCACAGCTTGTGGCAAGTGGACAATCCACAACTTGTGGCAGGTGACGTGGCAGGTGCCGTGGCAAGTGACACGGCAAATGCAAGTGTACAACTGCTCTCTATGCTGCTGCTGCTCACTCTGATCAAGATAGCAGAAATAGTTAAAAAAAATGCTTTGAGAGCTTGGGGAGGGTCTACATGATGTTATCTTTATAAACGCGTTTAAACGCAAACGCGTCTAAACGCGGCATGCAAACGCGGCAAAACGCGCGTTTCTAAACACGCGTTTCAGCTTTTTTTTAACAGAGGTTTCATCTGCGTCTCGTGTGCATGAGGCCTTAGGTTACTGCCGAGTCCTATAGTGGTCCCAGAATGTAACCACAGTGTGTAACTGGGGACAGAGGGCATTCCCAGAGGTGTTAAATGCTCAACTGACAGGAGATGCAGCACTGAAATAGAAGGGAAGCAGAAGACACGGCCCGGAAGGATGAGAAAAAGCGCTATACTATTGCAGAGAACTCCTAATAATTCAGTTAGGCTGTATCCTGCATGGTGAGCTTTGAATGACATTTCCATCTAAGACTAGCCGGTCTATAAAGTGACAACACTGTCATTTCAATAAAGAAGGAGTTGTCACTGTTGACAGAGAAAAATCTAAAAGGTTTTCTCTGTCAACAGGCAATAAAATGTTATTTAGGAAATGCTATGTTAATGATAGGGACAGAAGTCATCATATATGATGACATCTTTTATTTCCCCGTTTGTTGCAATATGAAAAAATTAAACACTAAAGCCCCATACACACTTATGCCACATACACACGATCGTAATTTTTCGTTGGAAAAAGCTTTGGTGGTTTTCCGCGTCAGAATTCTGACAGAATTTCGCTCAAACTGTCTTGCCTACACACGGTCTCATCAAATTCCGACGGTCAATAACACCGCGACATACAACACTTTCAAAAAAGGGAAGTTTAATGCATGCGTCGGAATTTTGCATTTCGGAATTGCATACACACGATCGAATAATCCGATAGAAAAGGTTTTCCAACGGAAAAATTAAGAACAGGCTCTAAATCTAAAGACCGTCAGAAATGCTAACAGAAAAAGACCGATGGGCATACACACACAGTCGGAAAATCCGATGAAAAGCTCCCATCGGGCTGTTTTCATCGGAAATTCCGGCCGTGTGTACGCGGCATAACAGATTTTTTTGCTGATTTTTGTCTTCAGATTTACCAAAACCATGTAGTGCAAGGGCCGGCCTGATTGCATACAAATTGAAACTCCTAAGGTTTGACCTCATATTATATGGTTTTGGTAAATCTGAAGGGGGGGGGGGGGGGGGGAGGGAATATATATATCAGCAGAAATCTGCTGTATGGGGCTTTAGAGAACATCAGATCAGAAGATATTGAAAATGCGGTTGAAATGGCCGTAATGATCAACATGAACACACAGCTGCCTTCCAGTCCAGTGATCCCCTAGAAGAAAAACAACCAACTGTCACTTCAAACTCCCAAACTTAGAAAAACAGCCAGCATCACACAGTGACAAAATGTCAACAATCCCATTTCCCCTACACCCATTTCTATATATCTTTTAGGCTGCATTCACACCTGAGTGTTTTCAGCTCATAAAAACGCCACGAAAAACGCCCAACAAGCAAAATCACATTCATTTCAAAGGCACCTGTTCACATTTGAGTGTTTTGTCACCTGAAGCAAAAAAAAATAAAAATAAAAAAAGCTGAAAAACTCCCCAAGCTCAAAAAAAGAACATGAGCTTCTTTAAGGCAGATTACAGGCACTTTTTCATTGGTGACCTGAGCAAAATGATGGCAAATATCGCTGACTTTGAAACGCTCAGGTGTGAATGCAGAGTGTAAGCGCCAATGGCCAGGGCCTCCCGATTTCTCTTATATTACATTGTTTTGTAACTGTACTGTTTGCTTTCATTTTGTAAAGCGCTGGGCAAACAATTGCTGCTATATACAGTAAATCCTGAAAGTTGATAAAATTGAAAGAAAAAAAAAAAAAAACGGGGTGGGGGGGTGATAGATAGATACACTCACACAAAAGTGAGTACACCCCTCACATTTTGAAAATATTTTATCCTATCTTTTCATGTGACAACACTGAAGAAATGACTTGTCTACAATGTAAAGTAGTGAGTGTACAGCTTATATAACAGTGTACATTTTCTGTCCCCTCAAAATAACTCAACACACAGCCATTCATGTCTAAACCACTGGCAACAAAAGTGAGTACACCCCTAAGTGAAAATGTGTTTGGGGTCATTATGTTGGAATACTGCCCTGCGGCCCAGTCTCTGAAGGGAGGGGGGGATCATGCTCTGCTTCAGTATGTCACAGTACATGTTGGCATTCATGGTTCCCTCAATGATCTGTAGCTCCCCAGTGCCGGCAGCCCTCATGCAGCCCCAGACCATGACACTCCCACCACCATGCCTGACTGTAGGCAAGACACACTTGTCTTTGTACTCCTCACCTGGTTGCCGCCACACACACACACACACACACACACACACACGTCACCATCTAAACTAAATAAGTTTATCTTGGTCTCATCAGACCTCAGGACATGGTTCTAATAATCCAGTGGTCATCAACCCTGTTCTCAGGGCCCACTAACAGGCCAGGTTTTATGTATTACCTTGGGGAGATGCAGACTAGAATACTGCAATCACTGAGCAGCAAATATCACCTGTGATTCATTTCGGTTATCTTGCAAACCTGGCCTGTTAATGGGCCCCGAGGACAGGGTTGATGATCACTGCAGTAATCCATGTCCTTAGTCTGCTTGTCTAAAGAAAACTGTTTGCGGGTGTTCGAAAAGTTTTAAATGTTTATTGTGTGACTATTAGAAAAACAATAGTCCTGAGACTGATTTGTTAAAAAGCTTACTTCTGAGCACATTATTGTATTAACTCATTGTATTGTTTTGTCCTAATTAACTCCATAGTAAGTAGGATGATTAGATTTAACTAAATATGATAGCCTAAGAATGTACAGGAAACATAGCTAAAAGAATAAAGGTACCGTATATACTCGAGTATAAGCCGAGATTTTCAGCCTCTTTTTTGAGGCTGAAAGTGCCCCCCTCGGCTTATACTCGAGTCATCGCCGTCTGACTGCTCGATCAGCGTATCGAGCAGACAGACGGCGGACATACTACAATTTGAAAGCCGCGCCTCCGCCTCCGCCTCCGCCTGTGATAGGCGGAAAACTGAATTTCCCAGCAGCCTGTGTTCCGCCTATCACGGACATCGTCTCATCCTCGTCCGTAGTACGAGGATGAGACGATATCGGTGATAGGCGGAACACAGGCTGCTGGGAAATTCAGTGTTCCGCCTATCACAGGCGGAGGCGGAGGCGGGGCTTTTGAATTTTAGAATGGCCGCCGAGGCGATCCTGGCAAGGCACGGGACGGAGGCAAGGCAAGGCACGGCACGGGACGGGGGCAAGGCACGAAACGACACGGGACGGAGGCAAGGAGGCAAGGCACGGGACGGAGGCTCGGGACACAGGTAGGCTGGACACACACACACACACGGACACACACACACAGGGATGGATGGATGGATGGATGGATGGAGACACACACACACAGGGATGGATGGATGGATGGATGGATGGATGGAGACACACACACACACACAGGGATGGATGGATGGAGACACACACACACAGGGATGGATGGATGGATGGACACACACACACACAGGGATGGATGGATGGATGGACACACACACACACACAGGGATGGATGGATGGATGGACACACACACACACAGGGATGGACGGACACACACACACACAGGGATGGACGGACACACAGGGACGGACACACACACAGGGATGGACAGGCATGTCTCACCCTCGGCTTATACACGAGTCAATAAGTTTGCCAGTTTTTTTGGGGGTAAATTGGGGGCCTCGGCTTATATTCGGGTCGGCCTATACTCGAGTATATACGGTACTAGTTCGTACCATGACAACTTAACTTAGTTTCCTCAGCCAATAGAAGCATAGAGATGTTATTCTTATGGGTTATGTGAAGGCGGGACACAGTCTTTTGGCAGACATTTTTCTTCAGCTTTCGTGCTGTAAGCATGTCTCTCTGTTGTGGGCCACATCAGAAATAAATTTTCCTGCTTCTCAAGAACACCTGAAGTTTTTACTGATCACAAGGGAAGTTCCTAACAGCGGGTTTTCTTGTGCATCATCTTTGGAAGAGGCTTCCTTCTGGGACAACAGCCATGCAGACCAATTTGATGCAGTGTGCAGGGTATGGTCTGACACACCCCCCCCTTTCAACCTCTGCAGCAATGCTGGTAGACGTATGATTGCCATTTCCCAAAGACAACCTCTTGATAGGACGCTGAGCACGTGCACGCAACTTCTTTGGTCGACCGTGGCAAAGCCTGTTCTGAGTGGAACCTGTCCTGTTAAACCGATGTATGGTCTTGGCCACCGTTTCAATTTCAGGGTCTTGGCAGTCTTAATAGCATAGGCCAGTGACGGCAGACCTTAGTACCCCTGGGCTAGGCCATCTTTATGGGAAGCAATCATTCTTGTTTTCAGATCCTCAGAGTTCTTTGCCATGTTGAACTTCCAGTGACCAGTATGAGTGAGTGAGAGCGATAACACCAACTTTAAAACCACACCTACTCCCCATTCACACCCAAGACCTTGTAACAATAACGAGTCACATGACACCCGGGAGAGAAAATGAGAGCGAGAAAGAGCAAGCAATTTTTTTTTTTTTTTTTAAGCGTCGCTAGTAGCGTCTGTGGAATCACAGCACTACCGGTAATTGATCATCATTGGTTATTTGAGAATTTGCATATGGGGTGTATAGCGGTGGAGTGACACATTTATTATAGTGTTTAAATCACAATACTTTTCAAGCACATTATAATTTTATTTCACAGGAGGAGATTTGGTGTGAGAAGAGTTTTCTTTCGAGATGACACACACACACACACACACACTATAAACACTGTATATATTACATGTTACAGGCAATGTGTGAAATTAGGCAAAGAGCTTTCGAGTTTCAAGATAAAGGTGGAAAGCCATCTGCTCGCTGCCCAAAATCCCACTAATAAAGTCTGCTATGGCATGGTGTACACTGGGCAATGAGGCTGCGGCGTTTATGTGCGGGTGGAAGGTACAGGCACACTGTCCAACCAAGCTGCTGGCAGCATGGGAAAAAAAAAAACACACAACCTGAGAGGTTGCTGTTGCTGTGCACCAAATGGTGCTCATGTTTAGGGCAGTATATGCACCCAGGTATGTGTGCCCAGAATGCAGACTGCGCATACTGACTTAAATGTAGGCACCACTCAGTGGACTGCCCAGTAGCATTCAGACTTTTCCCGGCTGATGGTAGTGAGGCTGGACCACCTACACCTGAACACCGGAGCCTCATGGACAGGGGCTAAAATGTCAAATGTACATGAGGCCGAACAGACTGTATTCAAGGGACTCAGTGAGCAGGGATCAGTAGGCTTTCCACCGTCATCATATGGCGCAGCCTGACATAATCAATAAGGCCCCTTTTCACACTTGAGCAGTACGGGCGCACACTGCTCCAAAGATGCTGCTAGCAGGACTCTTTTTTTTACTTTATTTTTTTATTTTTTATTACACCATCCTGCCAGCGCACCGCTCCAGTGTGAGGAGCGGCTCTTTCAGGGCGCTTTGCAGGCACCATTTTTAGCACCGTAGCACCCGCAAAGCGTTGCAGTGTGAAAGGGGTCAAATGCATTAATGCGTCCAGCGACCAGCGGTGCAATGCTTTACAGGCTCCAAAAATAACTGCACATTTTTTTTACCTACAAAAAAAATATGTACAATTATTTTTATTGTTAAAAAGTGAACTTATCCTTTAAAAGAAGTGGAAAAGTAACAAATCTACCTGAATGGTCAACAGGTAATAAAAAGTATGAAGGAGCCTGGTTTCACCTAAACAGCTGTCCAAACACTGCTACCTGCAGCACTGATTGGTGAGAATTCCTATGTTGGGGGGTCATGACGGAGTACACGTCACTACTACTTGCAGTTCCATAAGCGTGAATGGCATCTTTGTATCTGCCTCTTCTAAAACAAAAGTCATTATTGTGGCACAACACAAAAAAAAAAAAAAAAAGAAGAAGAAGAAGAAAAAAACACACAAAGGGCGCTTTATTTTAGAACAAGGGGTGGGGATATGCAAAGCACACCTGTATGCCCCCTACATCTAACTGTAAACCAAGAAGAACTGCTGGTCTTATAGTACAGATACCGCATTCACAACGGTTGTCCTTGTCTCTCCTTTCTTCAAGGCCTACTGTACAAAAGTCGGGGCATTTCTCTTGTACGCCGATGAGTGCCAACAAGCTGAAAACATTATTCAAGTTGGATACTAGGCTGCAGCGTCTATAGATATGCTACAGCCACACTAAAGACCAGCAGTATTGGACGGCACAGTTGCCCATAAGGGAAGAAAGAAATGATTTGCCTAGCTCAGTGGTGGTGAACCTTGGCACCCCAGATGTTTTGGAACTACATTTCCCATGATGCTCATCCACTCTGCAGTGTATTTGAGCATCATGGGAAATGTAGTCACAAAACAACTGGGGTGTCAAGGTTCTCTATCACTGTCTACCCAGGAGGACTAAACCCTTTGTTTTCTGAATCTGAGATAGAAGAGATTACATGTCTAGAACTTCTGATCTAAAATCAACAAGATTTAAAGCTGATCTCCAGGATCCAGTACGCCCTCTCCCGCTTCCCATGCACATAAAAACCAAACATTTTAAATGTATATCTTACTTTTTTGTTAATGTTAGTTTTTAGTTTGTGTGATGTCATGCATCATATGTCATAGTGGTGTAGTGGTTAGCACTTTCACCTAGTAGCAAATGGTTCGCATCCCAACCACAACACTACCTGCCTGGAGTTTGCATGTCCTCCCTGTGCCTACGTGGGTTTCCTCCAGGGTACTCTGGTTTCCTCTCACACTTCAAAGACAAGCTAGTAGGTCAATTGGTTCCCTTTTAACCTCTTCCCGCCCAAGGTATGTCATATGATGTCCTTGATTTTGTGCGGGTATATCAGAATGATGGGTGCAGGCATCAGTCAGATATAGTCTTTTTCAACCGGCGATTCCCTACACCGAAAGAATGATCATGGCAGCTGTTCTGCCACTCGTTCTTACGGGCGGTGAGAAGGGACGTCACCGCCCGCCCTCCGGTGCTTCTACCGACTCATCGCTTCCATCTGCAAGTCGGAGAAGGGATCTGCCGGCCCCGGATGGTAACCATAGAAATTTCCGGTGGACCAGATGGTCACCGGAGTCTCTATGATCGTTCGGAGGCCGGGCGCGATGTTATGACATCACACCCGACCTCTGCATTCAGACAAATGGAGCCGCCTCAGCTGGGAGGCCAAGATTTATTTCTTTATTTTTAACTTCAGGCTTCCCAGCCTAGGAGGTAAGATGTGGAGTCTTATTGATCCCATATCTCTGTAAATGAGGACCCATGTCATGCCATATTCCTATTACAAAGGGATGTTTACATTCCTTGTAATAGGAATAAAAGTGATTAAAATGTAATAAAAAAAAAAAAAAAAGTCAAGCTAATAAAGGAAAAAGCAAATTTAAAAGCAGCCCTGTCCCCGTGTACTCCCACTCAGAAGCGAATGCATACGCAAGTCCCGCCCACCTATGAAAACTATTTAAACCACACATGTGATATATAGTTAGTGCAAGAGCACTAATTCTGGCCCTAGACCTCCTCTAACTCAAAACACATAACCAGTAAAAAAAAAAAAAAAAAAAAAAGTTAAGGTGTCACCTATGGGAATTTTTAAGTATCGAAGTTTGGTGCCATTCCACGAGCGTGTGCAATTTTGTAGTGTGACATGGTAGATATCCATTTACTCGGTGTAACTTCATCTTTCACATTCGTTTAAAAAAATTGGGCCAACTTTAATGTTTTGTGTTTTGTAAAGGCGTTTGAAAAATTTCAGCGCAAATACCACGTGAGATAAAAAGTTCCAACGGGTGCCATTGTATTCTCTAGGGTCTCTTTTTTTTTTTTTTTTTTTTTTTTTTAAGCAAAACACAAACCACACGTTTGGGGGCTCTATGTAATTTTCCAGCAAAAAAAGTATGAATTTTACATGTAGGAGAGAAATGTCAGACTTGGCCTGGATGGGAAGTGGTTATATTAGCCCTAGTAAGTATGCAACAATGCAAGTTAGGGACCTTAGATTGTAAGCTCCTTGAGGGTAGGGACCGATGTGAATGTAAAATGCATATGTAAAAGGGCTGCGTAAATTGAGGGTGTTTGTGTGATGTGCATCAGGTGGTGTAGTGGTTAGCACAAGTACCTGAAATAAATAAAAATATCCAAAAGTAGACTTCCTGGCTGGTTCCCTCTGCAAGAGAAGACTGCAATTCCCATAAATCATAAAGAAACATAGTAACCTTGTGGGTGGTGCCTGTGGTACAGTGCTGTCTGGCTGAGGGCAGCCATTTGCATAGCTGCCAATCAAAAATGGTTAACAGGTCAAGAGCAGGTGGTGTACCCATTGAAGTGTGATGTAAATGCATCACCTTTCCAGAATATGAACTGCAACCAGGAGAACCTAAAGAGGCAAGTAAACCTTTGCATTGTGTAAAAAAGGCTGTTTGATCCGATCTTCTCTGATCCTCCCATTCTTCTACAGTCTCCAATCCATCTCCTGATAGAAGTGAACCTTTGGGGCACTCTACACATGCTCAGTTTGATGTGTATTGCTCTAGAGCAGGGATATGCAATTAGCGGACCTCTAGCTGTTGCTAAACTACAAGTCCCATCATGTCTCTGGCTGTCATGCTTGTGGCTCTAAGAGTCTTGCTATGTCTTATGGGATTAGTAGTTCTGCAACAGCTGGAGGTCCGCTAATTGCATATCCCTGCTCTAGAGTGTTTTGTTGGTAGGGTGCATGTGACCAGCACAAGGCCAATCAGCACTGTCCAGAGGGTCAGGGGTCATGCAGCCTCATAGGATAGTAAGACAACAAAAACTCCTCCTACTAGTTTTAAGCAGACACTGATAGAAGTCATCACAAGACTGCTACATACTGATAAGAAAAGGTATTAGCAGTGTGTACTGTGGGAGAACAGATATAGCAAATGCAGAGTCCTGGGTTTAGTAACACTTTAAAATACACAGTCTTCTATTCCAGGAGCCAAGCTGATTTAACCCCTTTTCGGGTGCTAGCGGGGGGGGGGGGGTCAAAACCGACCAGCTAGCGGCGCTAAGACGACGGTAAAGCGGCGCTAAAAATAGCACCGCTTTACTACTGAGGCTCGGTGTGAAAGGGGTCTAAATATGAATTCCCGGCCCACAACCATAAACAGAAGAGACAGCAACAGAAAACATAAGCAGAAAGCAGTGGCAGCATTTTAAGGGTATTTAATATGAATAGATTTGTGCGCATCACCAGGTTAACACAACAGTGCCACCAGCAATTTTCTCCTACATGGAAATTCCCTCTTCCATCCTTTTGAAGCTGTAACAATAACCTGTTTGTAATAGAAATTCCACCAAGAATACTTCAACACCTACATCCCATTTACATCGCTGGAAAGGATTTCAAAAAGGCGTGAAAGCAACAATGTAACGTGTTGAAAATGCATGCAATCAGACCAACTGTATACATTACGCCATTATCAGTGCAACAAAAGTGAAAGTTTAGGGTTTTTAGAATCAAAAATAAATATTATGCACATTCAGTTCCACGGTTAAGTAACTCGCTCTATAATAAACTATTCATAAAAGAAAAAAGGAGTATCCTTGATATTCAAAAGTAGATCTGAAGTGTAAAAGAAACATTAAAGCTGAACTCCAGGCAAAGAGTTAAATACAGAGATATAAATATATAGGAGCCGTTTTACTGCCAAAGAAAATGTATTTGTCTATACAGTCCTGGGATTTACACAGCTCTGGCACAAAGTGCAGCCCTGTCTGTCAGGGGAGGGGGGCCAGATATTTCTCTGCAGCAGTTAAAGTGGAACTTTATACATAAAAATTTAATAATAAAACAACATTTAGCAAGGAACATACATCTATACTACCAAAATGAATATGCGCTGTAAACATCCACCATAGTTTCTGCTTCTTCTTGCTGTAGGCTGCCATTTTGCTGAAGCCCAGAGCCCCCGAGCAGCAGTAAATCAAAGTGGATTTAAACCCATCGATTTAAAATTCAAAAATCAGTTACATTTTCGGAATGCAGGGGATTGCCAACTGTCACATTTTGCTTGCATCTTCAACCAAACTGTCAAACCATCAAGTAGCCAGTGTCATAACTGATCACATGTGCCGCACCATGGCAGTTGCAGATCAAACAGAAGCAGCTTCCTTAGATGTAAAGGATAGGAGGGCTTTATTACACTTTAAAGTGGATGTAAACCCCAATCGTGAAATCTGACCTGGGCACATCTGTAGTGTTTACTTACCATAAATCTATGCCATAGTTTGCAGACGCTATAAAAAACTTTTGTGCAAACCAAATCAATAAGCTTATTGGGATTTATTTTACCAAAAATATGTAGCAGAATATACATTGACCTAAACTAATGACGAAATTAGATTTTTCACTTTTTTTTTTTTATTGGATAGGTTTTGTTTTTTCTGCTATAAAAGAAGAGATATAGATATATTAATAAATATTTATTTTTATAAATTGTTGTTGGTCTTTTTTGTTTATAGCGCAAAAAAATATAAAAAAAAAAAAAAAAAAAAAAAAAACACAGAGGTGATTAAATAACACCAAGAGAAAGCTTTATTGGGGGGGGGCGGGGGGGGGGAAATATCCATTTCATTTGGGTACAGCAATAGTCAGTTAAAGTAACACTGTGCCGTATTGCAAAAAAAGGCCCTGGTCATGGGGGGGGGGTAAGTCTTTCCGGAGCTGAAGTTAAGGAAATGTTGGAGGTTAACTTTTTACTTAAGTCATGCAGTTGCACAGGCTCTTTTGTACCGAAATCACTTGTCCGATTTCACTGCACACTGTTAACTTCTCACAATGTGCATTAGAAACTGTAGAAAGTAAGAGAGCTCCGGCCTCATTCCCTAGCTGAAGGACATCTAACCATTTCTTCCTCAGCCCAACTTTCCTTGACCCTTCCTTATTTTCACTTGATTTCAAACAATGAAGACTCTGCATCAAATACGGATGCTACCCAGGGTGGCCTGCATGAAAATCCAGCCCTGTAGTGTGGCAAGAAGACAAGATGTTTTTAATCCCCAACTAGGGACACTTCTTTCCCCTTTCAGAGAATCCAATATTCAGACAGGCTCGCAAGTAGTTTTTGTTAATGTTCCTCCCACAAGGCCATGACAGAGGTGACATTATCTCACAGCTGGGCTCCATTATTTATTCTGCATTATGAATACTCCATCAGGATAGAAAGCACCAGCATTCAGATTGGTCCATGACAGCAGACCTCATCCTTGAAGTAACCAAGAGATACAATTTGAGCAAAAGTCGTTGCACTTGTTGGACATCTCATTGCCATGAAGGAGGCTCCCAGAAGAGCCCCCCCCCCCCCCCCCCACTCGACTCTGGCTGCGACTTTGCGAGGCGACCTGGACACAACCTGAGCGAGCACCACATCGTGACTTGGGGTGACTTAAAAGGCGACTTAAAGTCGCCTCCAGGACAGGCGACTTTCCAGTGACCAAACAATCAGCTCTGTGGGAGGGAGGGGTTTGCATGAGAAAAAATAAATAAAAAAATGTTCTTCCTGTAAAGTTGCCTCACTATGAGCGGTGATCCGACTTCCATTAAAATCTATGGGTAAAAGTCACCTACAAGTCGGATTGAAGTAGTACAGGAACCTTTTCTGAAGTCGAAGCGACCTCAGTAGTGTACATTAACACAGCTCTCATTCACTTACACCGATTTTATCATGTCGGGCGAATTCAAGTCGGATCCAAAGTTGCCTCTGTGTGAATGGACTCTTAAATCATAGCCATGGCCTTGAAGCTGACAAAAGGTGTAAGTTTCTGTATACTTGTACCGACCTTCATGACAAGGCCATTTTTTTGCTTTTTGCCACTGCATTATTTTAACTGACAATTACGCGGTCGTGCAACACTGTACCCAAATAAAATTGATGTCATTTTTTTCTCCACAAATAGAGCTTTTTGGTGGCATTTTACCACCACTGCATTTTTTTTGGCACTACAAAGACTGAGAAATTGAAAAAAAAAAAAAAAAAAAAAAATTTATATAATATCTATATATCTTTTTTTTTTTACTTTACATATCCAAATCATTTGGTGGAGGGGTGATTATGGTGTGGGGTTGTTTTTTCCAGGGTTGGGCTTGGCCCCTTAGTTCCAGTCAAGGGAACTCTAAGACCCCTTTCATACCAAGTTAGTTTTCAGGCGTTTTAGCGCTAGAAATAGCACTTGTAAAGCACCCGAAAACTGCCTCCCATTCATCAATGGGTGCTTTCACACCTGGGTGGCACGTGTGCGGGAAGTTCAGAAAAGGTCCTGTAAGCAGCATCTTTGGGGTGATTTGGGAGCGCTGTATACAGAACTCCCAAAATGCCCCTCCCAATTGCAATGGAGCGCTGCAACAAGGGAGTTTTTAAACAACCCCCCCCCCCCCCATTTTTTTGGAGTTAAAAGCACCCACTAGAGGCTGAAAAGCATTGCAAAAGCGCAGCTTAAACTGCGGTAATGCGCCACTAAAACAAGCGGCGCTTTACCACTAACGACCGGCGCTTTCAGTGTGAAAGCAGTCTTGAGGAGTCAGCATTTTGGACAATTTCATGCTCCCAATTTTGTGGGAACACTTTGGGGATGGCCCCTTCCTGTTCCAACATGGCTACGCACCAGTGCACAAAGCAAGGTCCATAAAAGACATGGATAAGCAAATTTGGGGTGGAGGAAATTCACTGCCCTGCACAACAGAGTCCTGACCTCAACCTGATAGAGCACCTTTGGGATGAATTGGAGCGGAGACTGCGAGCCAGGCCTTCTCGTTCAACATCGGTGCCTGATCTCATAAATGCGCTTCTGGAAGAACGGTGCCTGACCTCATAAATGCGCTTCTGGAAGAACGGTGCCTGACCTCATAAATGCGCTTCTGGAAGAACGGTCAAACATTCCCATAGACACACTCCTAAACCTTGTGGACGGCCTTCCCAGAAGAGTTGAAGCTGTTATAGCTGCAAAGGGTGGGCCAACTCAATATTGAACCCTATGGGCTAAGACTGGGAGACCATTAAGGTTCATTTGCGTGTAAAGGCAGGCATCCCAATACTTTTGGTAATACAGTGTATAGCATTGTTTATTTTCTAAACCATGTCAAACATTTTGACATTGTGGAAAAACAAAACAAAAAAAAAAAGCAAAAAAATAAAAATAAAAAAAACACAAACTACAAAAAACACGAATAATTGTATAAAAGAGTAACATACATAAACACAAATTGCGAAAAAGAGATTTTTTATAATTATATATATATATAATTTTATAATGCAAAATGAAATACCTATGCTGAGGGGGTGGTCTTAGGGAAGCCAGAAACGAGCATAAGATGTTTTGGCGTTAAGAAAAAAAAAAGTCATCACTTACTGCACCCTTCCACAGACTTGCTAACAATTGGAAAGGAACAGACATGACACTCCCCAATTATAGTAGTGACCCCGTGTCTTTCAGAAAAGGGTAACCACAGAATAAAATAGACTTCAAACCAGGCAAAGGGAGATGAAAACAACAATACCCACTGGTGGGTGGCAAAACCTTTTTAACACTCGCCAACAATCGAAAAATAAAGAAGGCCGGCCAAGTTAAAAAGAAAAAAATTCTCGTATTGCGAGAATTACTGCTTTGCTCAGATTTTTTTTTTTCCGCTGCATTAAAAAGGGAGGGCTTCACAGAACAAAAGTGGCCCCCTCATCCTTTGTAAACTTGTTCCAGGGCAACTAGTGGTAAGTGCAAAACAAAAGTCAAGGAAAGCGGCCCAGCAAAGAGAGCCTGTTATGTGAGCTTGAAGATATTAGAGACGTGTCCATTGTGTTTATTTATTCACCCAGCGACCATCCTACAACGCTGGCGATGTTAAGAGTCACGGGTGGCGGATTTTTAATTTTTTTTTTGTAAGGCAGTAACAAAAAGTAGGACAAACCCCCGCCATCTACGTCGTCAATGAATATACTGCCATCATTAACGTCACTGAAAGCATTTGTTATATTTAAATACGATGAAATATGAAAAGTAAATTCTGAAGAAAAAGAAAAAAAAAAAAAACACAACCTTACTTTTTTTTTAAAGCAGCTTTCATAAAAATAATCCATGGTGATCCTGCCATAAAAGTTCTTGTTCAGGCATTTCCTGTTACAGGGTGACAATACTCTGTACCCGGTATTTGTTCTGCATTGTCACCTGTCAAAAGGGTTAGGAAAGGAGACTACAATTTCAGCAAACATAACGCCGGCATGGGCCACATTGGTCACCATCAGGAAACCCACCCTGAGAAATGCCATGCAACCATCACCGTAGTGTATGCAGGAAGCACAGTTTGCTGGAGATCCACAGGACACAGATGTAAGAGGGATGTGAAAGGCAATTGTTTTTTCATACACAGTACTTTAGCAAGTTAGTTCTGCACTCCTGTGACTCGTTTTCAGCAGGCTAAAGATCGCGAATATATAGTCGGGATCCACCCAGAAGCCTGGACCAGCATCTGGCTCAGCCTCAGTGATCCCCCAAGAGCCTGAGCTAGCCCTTCCCACAGACCGGCAATCCAGTAAGCACTGAAGGGGCAGAGCAGAGAGTTGGAAAATGACAGTCACAGATCTCTTCTCAGAGGAGAGGGGAGAACTGAACGATCAGCTGTGTTCGATTGTTCAGTCCTCACTGCCGAGACACCGGGGAATCCGTGCTGCATCCACCTAGGCAAGAATAAATGTTTATTTTATTTCATAGCCCATACTTTCAATTAATAGTGAGTATATTGCAGCTAGGAACCGCAAAAGCCTCATTGCACATGAGTGTCTGGGGCCACATGAATTAAATTCAGCCATATTTTCGCACCTGGGAGCCCCAGCTGCCCACAGAAATTACAGGATGCAGCTGTACGTAGGCATACAGCTCTAATTGTGTAAGAACGCACACGGACGCAACCATCCAGAGGTGTATGTCTGTACACGTGCCAAGGCAAGTACTGGACTCAGTCCTTCACAGTCCCCTGTACAGCAGAAGTCAAACTAGGAAACTAAGACAGGACTTGAAGCCAATCAGGTGAGCTGAAAAGGAGCCGTGTTGATGGAACAAAGTGAACAGAATTGTGACTCCCATCAGTCTCCTGCTTTCTGGCTGGGCAGAAATATAAACCCTAAAACAAAATCTAATATATGCATTTCATTGGTGGGATTTTGTAGTCTGCTTGGAGTTCAGCTTTAAGTGTTACTAAACCCAGGATCCTGCATTCACTATATCTGGTCTCCCACAGTACACAGAACATGGAAATGCAATTTTTGTAAATATAAACTGATATACTTTTTCTCATCAGCAGTATATAGGTCGTAAAAAAAAAAAAAAAAACCCACAACAAACACACACTCTAGCAAAACACCCCACACTGAGCATGTGCAGCCTGACCCCTGGCTCTGTAAATATCAGGTTATTTTTTGGAGACAGTGCAAGGAGGATCAGAGAGGCAGGATCAAAACAGCCTTTATACACAAGGGGAGGATTAGCCGCTTAGGTTCCACAGGGAGTATAACAAGCATGCTTTACTGCATATACAGACTGGTTTTACTGTTTTGGGTTAAGTCCAAATTTCAGTCCTGTGTGCTTATCCAGAGTTCCATTTCATCTATATCTTCAGTAGAATTTAAACATCCCTCTGCATTACAAGTGTTTACTACGGCTTAAAGTCTTTTTTTATTTATTTTTTATTTTTTTGGGAACACGTCTAAATTTAGAAACCAAATAATAAATAAAAACACTGCGGTCACAGAAATAGTGTTGATTTAACCAGGGACGCCAAATTACTATGAATCCTGTCTGAGGCCAAAAAACGCCTCCAGCAACAAAACTTTTATTGTGCACGAGTGTCCAAATTATTCATAAGTAATGCCACATGCCAACCGACGGCGAGCGAGAAACATCCCCGCACAATGCAGACCCACCCCAACGTCTCGTAAACCAATTTATGCAACAATGATTACAGCCCAATAAAAAACGTCCGGAGAAATAAAAAAAATAAAAATAAATCGCAAGGTAAAAAATAAAAAATAAAACTTCCAGAGCGGTAGGACAGGCTGGGAGAACACTTGAAGTTTAGGAATGGCTCTACTGATATGTCCTGAATGAGAAAAAAAGAAAAATGTAAGCAAAGATATTAAATAAGGCAACCCAATGGGACACGTGCAAAGTAAAGCATCTATAGCACCTGGATACAAGTTAAACACTTCCCTACATGGCACTTTTACCCCCTTCCTGCCAAGGCCAATTTTCAACACTGTCACACTTTGAATGACAGTTGCGCGGTCACACAACACTGTACCCTTATGAAATTTGGATGAAAAGTATACCGCCAGGATAACAATCACCTCAACATGCTAAGGTTATTATGATTGTCACCTGTGTCTGTTTATTAGCGATACCTATATAGAACTGACAATTTACATATATATTGTACATTCACATCAGTCCCTGTGCTGAAGGAGCTTACAATCTTAAAAAAAAAAAAAAAAAAAAAAAAAAAATGTCCCCAACTCACATTCATACACATATACTAGGGCCAATTTTGACAGGCACCAAATATTCTACTAGCATGTCTTTGGAGTGTGGGAGGAAACCGGAGTACCCTGGAGGAAATCCACGCAGGCACAGGGAAAACATGCAAACTCCAGGCAGGTAGTGCTGTGGGTGGGATTTCGAACAGACAACCCCAGTGCTACTGGGCCACAGTGCTAATCACTTAGCTATTGTTAAGAGTTTTATCTATTAGATTTGACCTTTTCATGCCTACTCCAAATAATCTAGCATTTGTAAATTTGTTACATTTCTACTCAATTGGATGATGTATACTGTATATGACATCTGGACTTGCTGGATAGCTTAGCCATAATAAAATAATTTAAAAAGATTCACTTTTTATTTGTTCTGTTGATCATAGACACTGGGTCTAAAAGTGAAGGAAAAACGTAAAAAATTTTGAGTCGTCACAAGAACTGATGTGCAGGGGATATTTCCCTTGAATTCCTTTAAGCTGGATAAAAACAAAGATTTCCATACACACATTTGTGCGAAAACTCACGTCAGTACATTCAATAATGCCAGAGACTTGGATGACCGTTGCTCGAAAGAACTTCAAAAACGTAGTTTGCTTTCAACGTTGAATTTGGGGACAAGTGGCATTTCCTCGAAGAAAACATTGACTGTTAGAAATTTGAGAAAAGTTTTCAATCCTCCTTCGATTTTTCAAGTCACTAGGACTAAAAGTGATCGCCGGTTTGACCGCACTAACCAGGGCTTGATAAATCCCAGGCGCCAGGTTGCCACAGCGAATAGAAACCACGCCCCAGTCCACGCGGCTTTGTGCTCTCCCATTCCCTACTCTGTGGCCTCGGCTGGCCCCTCTCTCCTGCCCCATAGAGTGGAGCTAAGTCCAGTGTCCTCCCAGAGTCTGCTCCATCCATCCCCGTATAGAGTCCAGATCTAAGCCCTCTAGTGCACACTTCTTTCATGTAAAGTACTTCCCTGGACAGCCCTATAAGAGCTTGGTCCCCCTTAGAACACCACAAGCTTGTCTACGATCATATATCGAGCCCCCCCCCCCCCCCCCTGCCCAGAGAGCCCATGAAGCGGAGGACAAGGCCTCCCGTACTGATCGTCGTGTCCCGCCATAAAAATCGGGGGGCTATTCTGAAAAAGCAATACAATTTTTTTTTTTTTTTTATTAATTAAATCTACTAGTGTACGGCCAACTTTATTTAGGAGAGATTTCCTGCCGTGTCTACAGATTGAAAGTCAAGGTAATTCTCGTCAATAAGACATCGGTGATAAATAAAAACATGATGGGGTTTTAACTTTTAACCGTTCAACTCAAAACTAAAGAAATAATAAAAATGGCTTGAGATACACTTTAAAAATGAGTTGTAAATTCATTCTATGCATTCAAATAAAAATCTTTGTGTGTGCAGCAGCCCCCTTAATACTTACCTGAGCCTCATTTCTGTCCAGTGATGTCCACAAGCGTCTCGGCCATCCAAGACTCTCCTTCCTTACTGGCTGAGACACAGCAGTGGTGCCATTGGCTCCTGCTGCTGCCAAAGTCAGTCAGCCAGCCAGCCAGCCAGCCAGCCAGCCAGCCAGCCAATCAGCAGAGAGCGGGGGCAGACCGCAGCTGTGTCCAAATGAACACAAGGAGCTGTGACTCAGCTCAGGTGCCCCCATAGAAAACTGCTTGTTGTGGGGCACTCAACAGGAGGGAGGGGACAGGAGAGATGAAGAGAGACCGCAGAAGAGGAGGATCCGGGCTGCTCTGTGCAAGTCCACTGCACAGAGCAGGCAACATTTGTTATTTTCTTCAATAAAAACAAACAAGACTTTACAATCACTTTAACATGATTTTGGTATAATTCAGTAGAGCCAGATTGACCAAAACTCCTAACATGTGAGCGGGATGGGTCTGCGTCCTAAAGGACCGTACATACTTCGCTTCGGTTTTGAGTCGGACTTCTTAGGTCTCCAATTGCCATATATAAAACAAAAAACACACAAACACACACATTAGATTTACCGGTAACGGTATTTCCAGGAGAGCTACTTAAGAGATGATTGGCTCCGCCCTCTACATAAAACAAATCTGATACAATTCAAAAGGCCCCTCCCTTTCCCCTGACCCTCAGATGTTTAGAAGATCAAGTAAACCTCCACCAAAAGTGCATTCGGCAGAGGAAAACAAACTCATGAAAAACACCACCACGACCAGTGAAAAAACAGAATAGGTTGGGAATATAGACGCTGTCCTGGAAATACCGTTACTGGTAAGTCTAAACGGGGGTCCCCCCCCCCTCACCTTCCAGGACAGCTACTTGAGAGGATAAGCAAGATTCTATACCTTATGGAGGGACGACAGCCTGAAGCACTTTCCTACCAAAAGGAGAGGTCCTGGTTGGAAAGCATCTGTACTCTATAATGTTTGGCAAATGCATGAGAGGAGGACCAGACGGCAGCTTCAGAAATTTCTTCCCATGAAGCCCCCGCTCTTTCTGCCCATGACGTGGCCATGGAACTCACTGAATGAGCCCCAATTCTAGGAGGGGTGCGACCGGACGCTTTGTATGCCTCACAAATAACTCCCCTAATCCACCTAGCAATAGAACTTTCGATGCTTTTGGAACCCTTCTTGGGGCCACTGAACAATACCAACAGTTGGGAGGAACTCCTAAAAACTACTGGACTTTTCTAGATAAAGCAGAAGACAACTCTTCATGTCCAAAAGACTAAACCTTTCCCCTAGAATCCTCGGGAAGGGGTCTTTACAGGAAAGACTTTAGATCAGAAATCCTTCTCCCTGACGTAATAGCTAAAAAGGAAGGAAATCTTCCAAGAAAGAAAAAATTGAGGGAAGCCTCATGCAAAGGCTCAAGAGGAGTCCTTGTTCGTGCATTTAACACCAACGACAGAACGCAGTGAGGAATAGGTTTGATAACCTTGGGAGCGTGTCTAGACCTGGCTGAAAGGAACCGCCTGACCAAAGGATCCTCCGCTAGACTTCTCTCTGTAAACAATGATAGGGCAGCAATCTGAACCCTAAGGGTGCTGACAGAGTCCCCTTTCCACTCCCCACCTGCAAATAAAAAAGCCAATATACAGGGAGTGGAAAGAGAATCTAAACTGGTTTTCCTTTGCCAGGAAAAAAAAAAAAAAAAAAAAGTTTTCCAAACTTTCCCATAGGATTCTTATCATGACTAAATGATGGCTGGGCTATCCAGGATAGTTTGAATAACCGTCTCTAAACACCCCCTCAACTGTAGGATGCACCGCTCAGCCTCCAGGCCATCAAATGGAAGGTCTTAGTGTTTGGATGCGGCACCGGCCCCTTATGGAGCAGATCCTTCCGAACTGGTAGGGGCCAGGGAGGATCCACAGAGAGGAAAACCAACTTCTCCTGGGCCACCAGGGGGCAATCAGAACAACTTCCACCCGGTCTTGAATAATTTTCTGAACTACTACAGGTAGGAGGGGAAAAGGAGGGAAGGCGTAGGCCTGAGTGAAATCCCATGGGTAGGAGAGAGCATCCATCCTCAAGGACCCCGTCTCACTCTCCAGTGAGAAGAACGCCAGCAGTTTTCTGTCAAGACTGGAGGTGAAAACGTGCCTTGATGTAGTTCCCAACCGCTGGAACTGATGTTCACCCTGCTCAAATAGTCTGCCAGCACATTCTCTGACCCCCTGATGTGGGCTGCCCTGACTGAAGTGACACTGATCTCCGCCCAGGACAGAATCTGCTGTGTTCATGTTAGAAGCAACTTTGATCGAGTGCCCTCTTCCTTGTTTAGGTATGCCACAGAAAATTAATAGGTCTCTTGAATAGACCCTCCTTTCGAGAGACACAAGGGCTTTCCCCACAGCTAGAATTTCTCTGAAATTTGAGGAGCGGCTAGTCTCCTCTGGCAATCAGGCTCCCTGGGCCTGCCAGTCCTGCGAGTGAGCACCCCAGCCCCACAGACTGGCATCTGTGGTAATTTTTGCTGGTGGTTGTGCCCAATCCTTCCCCCCTTGCAGATGTTTTTGCTTCTCCCACCAGGAGAGATCAAGAAAATCCTCTTGGCAGCTGCACCAACCGATGTAGAGAATTCTTCCTGTAATCCCAATGGAGTAAAAGAAACACCTGAGGGGGTCTGGAGTGTAAATGGGCCCAAGGAACCCCTGGAATGGCCGCAGTCAACTGCATGATCCGCAGAAGGGAGGTCTGAGGGCCCTACAGTTCCCACATTTCTACGTTACCGGTTTGGCCTAGGAAAAAAAAAATCCCTGCTGTAGAAGTAACTATCCACAGACAATGGCTTACCTTGGGGGCAGTATGGGACCCGGATGCTGCCGCTGGTTCAATTCGAGCGGGAGCTCCATCCTCAGACCTGTCCTCATCTCCATTAAGCAAGTGGAGATTGGCCATAGAGGCAAACTGCTGCTGTACCGCTAAATGCGACTGTGGGGCGTTCCGCAAGCAGCATGTCCTCAGTGTACCTACGCCTTGCTCCTTAAGGAAAAAACAGCACCCAGAAATGCGTTATGTGACTTCCTGTTCCGCCACCATCTTGCCGCGTCACCGGAAGTCTTCTGATGCCCTCTTGGTACACCACGTTGATGCACAAGGAGGATACAGATCCACACAGCCAGAGCTGGGGAAAAAAAAAAAAGGAAGGGAGTTGCCAATACTTACACCACCAGGCAGGCAAGAAACTCCCAAAAATAAGGGAACCCTTCTGGCAGAAGTACAGAATATCACCCAGGACTTGGCCACAACTAGTCCTAGATGATACCAGAGAAGGAGGGTCCACCAACAAGTTACCAGACCCAAGAAAACAAAAAAAACACGTTGGTGCTCCTAGAGGGTCTTAAAACACAAAAACAGGAGAGGAAAGGGAGGGGGTGCCTTTTGAATTGTATCTCATTTTTGTTTCCTGAAGAGGGCAGAGCCAATCATCTCTCAAGTAGCTGCCCTTGAAGGTGAGGGGGGGGGGGGGGGGGGGGGAGGGGGGAGAATACAAATTTTACACAGTCTTTTGATATACATAGCCATGTCAAAAAACACCTGCCAAACTGTGAATTCATTTTTCTCCACTGCATTTAAAGAAATATTGCATGAACCACCCCACCCTTGATTGGATAGTCAAGGAAGGACAACACTGATGAGGTCGACCCAGAGGAGTTCTCCCCTCCAATCGGCCAGTTTCCTATGTATAATAGTAAAGCCTGATTGGAGGAACAATAAAAAAAAAAAAAAAAAAACACACATCTGCCAACACTTTCAATGAATACAAGATTTTTTTATATCTCTGCTAGAGATCCAACTGGCAGTATCTGGTTGCTCATGGCAACGGAAACTTTCAGCATCTGCAGTTTGTGGCTTTCATGTTCTGTATATGAACGATCAATGCGCACTCTCCAAATATTTGATCTACTAATGGGATCTCATTAAGATGTGTTTCCAGGATGAGAAAGCCGTACACAGAAGAAGAGATGCTAGCCATAAATCACAGGACATACAAACAGCAATAATACAGCTGAAGAAATATTCCAGCTTCTAGTTGCATTTTTCCCCCTTAAAATCGATAGGCTTAACACTAAAAAGCAGCGAAGGGAGCCTTGCAAGGGAGAAATAAAAAAGGTAAAGGCCGGTCTCAGCATGACTCTGAATGTTCCCCGTCTTGTGTCAGGCTACCTTGCTGCTCCCAGCTGTCTCCTGATAAGGAACCTGGGATTAAAAGATGCATGCCTGATCTTTTTACAAGCTTCATTTTGGGTCCTTATGAACCATTTGAGACCAGAAAATTGCTGGAAAGGTTTCCAAGCTGATAAATCCTAAAGTCGCGCGATCACTTATTGCAAGTGTTAGAAAAAGAGGAGAGAAAAAAGAAAAAAAACCGCCAACGCAGGACTTTAGGCTGGAAGGTTTAGTAACAAATATTATGAGGAGCACAGTGCTACAGTACTCACGTCATGCTATTTGTAGTTTCCCATAATGGTGCTATATTTATACAGCAACACCAGAAAGGAGTACACTTGGCTGGATGATCTCATACCAGGTACAAGGTTAGCTAAAAATTCAGCACTATCCCGAAATCTGGGCGACTCGGCAAAACCTACTCAGATCTGCATCGCATTTCTGCTTGGCCCAGACCATGCAAACCCACACCGTCTGTCCGGATACACAGGGGCGGATTTTACGAAATGTAATGGGGTGGATTTTGCAGACTGTGTACTTTGCAAGTGCAGTTACTCCAGAGCTAAATAAAATGAGAAGGAGCTCTTCTGACTTCCATCATCCAATCATGTTCAAGTGAAAATGGTGCAATTTTAATTTTCCTTGTATGTGATTGGCTAACGCTTTGCAAAATGAAGCTTCATCTCATTCACTAAGCTCTGGAGCAACTGCACAGTCTATTTGCCTTTAGTAAATCCACCTTCAAAAAAAAAAAAAAACATGCATGACTGCCCCAGCTAAGCAGATCCTCCTACACCTGTAGCTGTAGCGATGTTTTAACTGCCAAAGAAGTTCTATTCAGCGAGTCTTGTGATACGGGTACCCCTGACAGACAGCACCTCCTGATCGAGAACAACTGTGCAGTCTATACTCAGCGAGGGCCGGTTCACATCACAAAAAACGCACTACAGAACCATTCCTGCATGCTTTTAATGCATTTCCGAATGCCTTCTGTTTCTCCCTCCCCCCACTGTACTGGAGTAAGGTGCGTTTTTTTGTTTTCTGGAACGTAGAAAAAGTAGAAAATTATGCATTTTTTCCTGCACTGGAAACCACATAACCTACTTTCTTTATCAAAAACACACCACACTGGACTATAGCCCAAAAGATGGTTACAACAGTCATCCAGTTCTGGAGGGTATCCATGAGGGCTGCAACTAATGATTAGCTTCATGATTGATTAGTTGGTCGATTATCATTTCAATGAATCACCTTAAAAGAGTGGTGTATAATTTAGTTAATATGTTAAAAAAACAAAAAACGCAATTTATTCTTAAAGAGGAGGGCCGGTTTAAAAAAACAAACATTTTTAAAAGTCAGCAGCTGCAAACACTGTAGCTGCTGACCTAATAAGCACACTTACCTGTCCAGGGCACCTGCGATGTTGGCCGCCCGAGGCTGACCCGACCCTCAGCGCCGCCATTTTGGCTAAGGGAAACAGGCAGTGGAGCCTTGCGGCTTCACTGCCCGTTTCCTACTGCGCGAGTCTCGCAGCGCTTTGTGAATGGGGCGCGCTGTGTTCTGGGACACACAGTTCCCAGAACACAGCGCGACCCATTACCCAGAAGACGCCGCATGGAGGAGAGAAGACAGAAGATCTCCGGAGGAGGAGGAAGAGGCAGATTAGGATGATGTGCCTAGCAACAGGCATTTCTGGTAAATTGAAAAAAAAATGAAGAAATTATTATTTTTTTTTTTTTAAATTTTTTATTTTTTTTCAGGGTGGGCCTCCACTTTAACCATTTGCCACCCAGGCCAATTCTGACATTTCTCTGCTACATGTAAACAAATTTTTTGCTAGACAATTTACATAGAACCCCCAAACATTACTATATGTGTTTTTTTTTTTTTTTAGCAAAGACCCTACAGAATACAATGGCGGTTTTTGCAACTTTATCTCGCACGGTATTTTACACAGCAATTTCTTTTTTTTTTTTTTAAGCACAAAACACACACACACACACACACACACACACACACACACACACACACGTGTAAAGTTAGCCCAATGTTTTTGCATATTGTGAAAGATGAAGTTACACCAAGTAAATAGATACCGAACATGTCACGCTTCAAAATTGCACACGCTCGTGGAATGGCACCAAAAGTTCGGTACTTAAAAATCCCCATAGGTGACTTTTTTTTTTTTTTTTTTTACTGGTTACATGTTTTGAGTTACAGAGGTCTAGGGGCAAAATTATTGCTCTTGCGCCAATGTTTGTGTCGATAACTCACATGTATGGTTTGAACACTGTTTTCATATGTGGGCGGGACTTGCGTATGCGTTCGTTTCCGTGTGCGAGCACATGGGGACAGGGGCGCTTTAAAAAAAAAAAAAAAAAACTAATTTTGATCACTTTTATTCCTATTAAAAAGGAATGTAAACATCTCTTGTAATAGGAATATGGCATGACAGGTCCCCTTTATAGTGAGATATGGGGTCAATAAGACCCCACATCTCACCTATAGGCTGGAAAGCCTAAAAAAAAAAAAAAAAATAAAAATAAAAAAAAGAGATCGGCGCTTCCCAGCCAAAGCGGCGCCATTTTTTTGAATGCAGAGGCCGGGCGTGACATAACATCGCACCCGGCCTCTGGTGATCATAGAGACTCAAGTGACCATCTGGTCCGCCAGAAAACTCTATGATCAACATCCGGGGCCGGCGGATCCTCTGTCTGACTCACCGATCGTATCGGCGAGTTAGTAGGAGCACCGGAGGGCGGCGGGGGAATGGGGGATATCCCCTCTCGCCTCCCGTAAGAACGATCAAGCGGTGGAACAGCTGCTATGATCATTCTTATGGTGTAGGGAATCGCCGGCTGAAAACGGCAATATCTGAATGATGTCTGTAGCTACAGGCATCATTCAGATATCCCCGCTCAAAGTCCATCACGTCATGACGGCAGGCGTGAGGAGGTTAATTATATATGCAGTGGTAAATATAAATAACCAACTATATGGTTAGGGTGCAAAAATATCTAATCTACTCTGAGAATAAGACAGAAGAGATATACTGTACATGCCATTAAAGGGTGAATCTGGTAAATATTAGACTCAGATCAATTTTATTTTTAATAAAAAAAAATAAAAAATAAAGTAAATTTTAAGAATGTTCGTTCGATTTTCTAATAGATAGTGGGATCAAATCGATGTTCATTTTCAACCACAATTACAGGAAAATTTTGAAATAAATAGAAAACTTCTTGGTCAAAAGGAATTTTCAGACAGTGTATGTGGTTTTCGTTCAGAAATGACATTCATTTTAAAAACAGAATGTTAAAAACAAGTGAAAATTTCAAACAGCATTCTATAAAACAGCAATATTCTAGTCTGAAAATTGATCCATGTGGCCAGCATAAGGCTTGCTACCCGCCTATGCAGTTTGCTTTTGATCGGTTTTTGCAGTGCGCTTTGATTTTTGTGCAGGTGATTTTGCATTTTTTTTTTGGCCAATTTGTTGTTGAACTGTAGTGAGTTTCTGCAAAAAAATAAAAAAAAACACATAGGTGTGAACCAACCAGGTCTAAGAGGCAGAGATGATGTCATCAGTCTGCTGCAGGCAGAAATTTCTCAGTCCCCACTACCAAGTAATAAGACTGCACTAACTAGGCAAGACTTTCTACCAACACATATCAACTTCAGTGTGAATCCCCAAATTCAGAAACATCCACTATGAATGAGCCCCAAGACCGAACGCAGCTTTGAAATCTCACTACTTTGGCGCAAAGCAGTCTATTAGTGCGACTTCATGTGTGGCTTACCAACATTTCATGCACAGATATCAATGCAAATTGCACAAAACAAACAAAACAAACAAAAAATAAAACACCCCACACAGAATAGTGCAGGAACCCAATTTTAAAGTCGATGCAACTCAGTCACGCCGATCTGAACGGTTCTATAGCTGGCAATAGGATGGGACTTTGATCTGTCAGGTTGTATGACAAGTCACACCAATGTGAACCGGGGCCAATTTAAGAGATAACAAATAAACCAGCAGAAATAAATGCAATGTTTATGGCACTCTTTGTTATAATAGAAAACAAATAGCCAAAATCTAGGCGTGTCACTGCTGCAAACAAACAGAGGCCAGCCCGAGTGACAGGGAGCACAGGATCTAACTAGGTGGAAGAGTGGGTAGTCAAAGTAAGAGTAGGCCAGGCTGGGTGGATGAAAGGATAAAAGTCAGGTAGGCCAGGCTGGGTAAATTGGAGGTCTGGATGAGTGAAAAGACCTGGTTGGGTAAATAAAAACCTGGCTATAGGATGAGAAGGCAGGGCGAGAGGGCAGAGGCCAGGCCGGGCAGGCGAGAGGGCAGAGGCCAGGCCGGGATAGGGCAGGCTGGGTAAATTAGACCTGGTTGGGTGGATAAGAGGGTAGCACGAGTAAGAGTAGGTCTAGCTGCAAGGAAGAAAGGGAAGCCCGAGTGAGGATAAGCCTGGCAGGGTGAATTGCAGGCCTAGCTGAGTGGATGAGAGGCCAGCCTAAATGAGAGCAGGCCCAGCTAGGAGTAGGAGGAGAGCGTAACCTGAGTGAGAAGAGGCCCGGTTAAGTGGATGAGAAGGCCGCCTGCAGTAGGATCAGCACTATGCACAGAAGAGCACATGGGCTGAAGCACAGATATAAACAGGCCGGAGGAGGAGATGGTTGGATAATTACTAAACATGAGAGGCTGGGGGAGCGGCGCCATTACAATAATGTCCTCCTCCTCCTCCACACTGACATGTTTATTCAAATCAGGCCGAGCCATCCACAGTAAAGCACACCAGCCTCATTAACCCTCTGACTACCGGAGCCTACCAACGCCTACATTGCAGCCACCAGCATCAAATCTGCCGGCATTAACCCCTCCCCCCCAGCCTGATACAGTTCCAAAGACCACAGCTCCGCTCAGTTAACCCCCCTGTCTGCCAGCACCAACGACAGACAAATGCTTCTGACCTTTCCCACCATTAACCCTGACAAACGAGTCTTCTGCATGGTTATTTGAGCTAATCAGAAGTTACTGCAATAAACACTTTGCCACGGGTCTGTTGGTTAGCTTAATTTAACCCCTTAGAGGCCACAGATGTTCTGTCACCTTCTTACAGCTGCAGGTCTGCAACTCCCAACCTGCACAGCCAGAAGTCTGCGATCCCATCGCTGTTAAATTAACCACTTGAAAGACAATGTCTGACAGCAATTTTAACCCATTAGCAGTCACAATTGATACCCCGACAGGTTAGCCATTAAATTGGGGCATTGGCGGTAAAGCAGCGATATATTTAGCGGCGATTTACCGTCGTTTTAGTGGCGCTATTCGCCCGTTAGCGGGGAGGCTTTAACATCCGCTACCGTCCGTAAAAGTGTGTAAAACCGCCCACCTAGCGCTGCTGCTAAAGCACCCCAGGAAGGGGCGCTTTAGGAGCCATGAATACACCGCGCCTGCAGCGCTCCAAAAGACGCGGCTCGCAGGACATTGCACCGTCCTGCAAGCGCAAAGCTAGTGTCAAAGCCCTTGGGGGGCTTTGCCGGTGGTATATTTTTAGTCGTATTTTAGTCGACTAAAATAGTATTCATGCCAAATGAACGCTGGCTGTAGCAAGTCAGATAGAGCCCACCTAATTTCATGACTGCTGTCCAGCATCATCTAGCCTTTTCCTCCACAACCCGACTGTCCCTGGCCCACCGCTTTTATTCATGGGAGGAGTTATGTCCAGACTGGCCCAAAGCATTTGCATAACTCCTCCCCAAGAGCCAGCCCGCTGCTTTTATTGGGGCTGCAGGATTGCAAAGAGTACCAAGGCAGGGTACTGTGAAGCTTTGTGTACAGCACCCTGCCAGCCCCTCCCACCAGCCATGGTCTGCCCACACTACATAGAGAAAACAGAGACCTTGTGAGGACATCATTGGGTCTATGCAAAATATTGTAAGGAAAAACAGAAAGGTTTCATTAGCCTGTTGATGTGGTGGTTGAGGGGGACCAGGGAAGGCAAAATACATGCAGATTAAATGTAATCTTTAATACAGACATGCAGGCCGAACAAATGTAAAGGGTCGTATAAAAAGTAAATGCAAAAATTGAAAATCTACTTTTAGAGCTCTTGGCACGGTCTTATTTTCAAATAACACTGGTTAGGAGGGGGGGCACTTTTAACAGGAAAGAGCCAACAATTCTCAGCATCCCTAACTGAACATATGGGAATGGGGTGGCATGGTGGGGGTAGTTGTAGAGGCCTCACTGACCAAACCTCATCTAGAACAATGGCATCAGAGCCATAATCCCTGGCAGGCAGCCGGTGGGCACCAGACCACAGTAAACATCAGCAGATTTCTCTTGCCATCACCAACAGGCGGACGCAATCCTTTAAAAAAACTGAATTCAGCAGTGTGGGAACATGAAACGCTTACACTCAAAGATACTGCACAAAACAGTAACAGTCCTATTTACCAAGAGTACACAACATGGAAATGCAATTATTTTAATATAAACTGCTAAACCTTTTCCCCATCAGCAGTTACAGCAGTTGTGACTTCTAGCAGTGTCCAGCCAAGCACTAGTTAAAGCTTGTAGGAGGAGTTTTCAAACTGTCCTATGAGACTGCGAGACGCCTGCCCATCTGTCTGGACAGTGATGATTGGCCCTGTGCTGATCACATGAAACTCACAAAAAAAAAAAAAAAAAAAAAAAAAAAAAAAAAAAAATGTATATATAAAAACAAACCCACACACACCAAACTGAGCATGTGCAGCCTGACTCCATAGG
The DNA here is from genome assembly GCF_037356315.1 of Lithobates pipiens. Lineage (NCBI taxonomy): Eukaryota > Metazoa > Chordata > Amphibia > Anura > Ranidae > Lithobates > Lithobates pipiens. Next base: position 37,707,284 of record NW_027507748.1, on the reverse strand, counting down.
CTCTGTGTCATCAGGAAATCAGGGGACAAAGTAAGGACAGGAGGATCAGAGAAGCCAGAGGCAAAACAGTTTTGTCAATTCAGAGTATTAAACCCTTAGGTTCCACAGTGAGTACAGGCATACCCCACTTTTAAGTACACAATGGGGTTTATTTACTAAAGCTGGAAAGTGAAAAAAAAATCAGGCTCACTTCTGCATAGAAACCAATCATTTTCTAACCCCAGCTTGTTCAATTAAGCTTTGGTAATAAAATGTGGTTTCTATGCAGAAGTGAGCCTGATTTTTCGCTTTCCAGCTTTAGTAAATAAACCCCATTGTGTACTTAAAAGTGGGGTATGCCTGTATAACAAGCATGCTTTACTGCATATACAGACTGATTTTGCTGTTGTGGGTTTAGTAACACATTAAATCAGAACTTCAGTAATTTTTTCAGCTTTCTGTGTATTAAATCTTCTGCCTTTGTTGCTTTAACTTTGGATAGTAAAACCTTTTTTTCTTTTTTTTCCTTTTTCTTCTTTTTTTATGCCAGTAAATACCTTATACATTCTACTTCAGTTTGTTTGGTCATTAGCCTAGGCCTACGTCATCATACACAACTCTCTCTCTAGTCATAAGAGGGCCAATGAGAGCTGTGGAGCTGGGAGATGTGTCTGTGTGTAAATCCAGTCACCTTCAGCTGCCCACAGTTAAAATGGCTGCAGCCAGACTCAGTGGATGAAGATTTCTGCTGCATATTTGGCAAGTAAAGAATCACAGTATATATAATATGCAAAGTGGTTGGAGGGAAGCTTCAGAATGGCAGAGATGTTTTTGTATTACAAATTATGTGAGCAGGCTGCAGTTCCTCTAACTGCAAAAGCACTTCAGCTTCTGGATCTGTTTTTTGAAGGTTAGCACTGAGTGCTGCAACATTTGTACCAAACATCTAGATGTGTCTCCATTACCCCCATTGGCTTTGAGGCAAATATTGGCTACTAAACCATGTATTAGAGCTGGTTTCCCTTTGTATAACACCAATTATTTTTCTACTGGGTGTCACTAAGGTAAGTCAGACTCCTGGCCCATTACTGGCTCTGCACATTAATGCCCCGTACACACGAGTGGATTTTCCATGTGAAGACACTAGGATGTTTTTTCCGACGGAATTCCGCTCAAGCTTGGCTTGCATACACACGGTTGCACAAAAGTTCCCCGAACTTTCAACCGTCAAGAACGCGGTGACATACAACACTACGACGAGCCGAGAAAATTAAGTTCAATGCTTCCGAGGATCCTTCAAATTGTTTCCGAACATGCGTAGGAATTTTGCGCGTCGGAATTTGTACAGACGATCACATTTTCGGATAGGAACTTTTCCCGACCGAAAAATAAAGAACATGCTCTCAATCTTTTGCTGGCTGGAATTCCACCAGAAAGAGACAGATGGAGCATACACACGGTCGCATTTTCCGTCAAAAAGCTCTGAGTTTTGCTGGCGGAATTTCCGATTGTGTGTACGCGGCATAAGACTGGATTCACACACCTTGGAGTTTTTGCTTCATGCACTATTGTAATAAATGGAACAAAAAATAAATAAAAATCTTGAAAATATGCCAGTCAAGACGGGCATCAACCCATGTCACGATGCACATTGGCACATCATGATGCATATTGCTGTAGGTTACAACAAGCTTTGGACATTCAATACAAAGTAAACCCAATCCAAAAAAAAAAAAAATGGAAAAATAAAAAACAAAAATGCACGTGAACTTGCTTTTTGATGCGATCCAGCCTAAAGCCACTGAACCTACAGCAAAATGATCGTTGTGCGTCTTTTTTTAATCGCACAAATCTCCCCTTCAGGTTTTAATAAAGACGCTTTTATTAATGAAATCCACGTGAAAAGAAATATGGAGGTCATTTGCCAAGTTGGCTGGCTGCTTTTTAGCTCCAACACTTCTTGAACTGTTAATCTGGAACAAGTACTCTAATTGCAGTAACGCATTTCACACAATACTGGTGCATTGCTGTGGTTAGTGCCACAGAAAAAAAAAAATATATATATATATATATATATATATATATATATATATATATATATATATATATATATATATATATATATATATATATATAAAGTGATCAGCATAAAAAAAAAAAAAAAAAAAAAACACACACCACAGCCAAACCAAGCGTCCTTTTAATAGAATCTTGCTTGCTGCATTTTTTAGTGCAGATTCCAAGAAATGCAACTTCCACAGGGATGCCATTGCATGTAAATGTTCCATAGTCTACATGCATTGATGCTGCAAATAAAAACACCTCCTTATATGTAATCATGTATTGCCAAAATGCTTGAAGAAAAAAAAAAAAAATAATAAATAAATAAAAAAAAAAAAAAAAAAAAGGACACAACACCCATGCTTAAGTGGAAGCTAGCAACATGTTTGCAGTTACCATGTAAAAAAATAAATAAAAAAAAAATATATGACAGGTTTCCTTTGATGGAGGGGGTCAGCGTGGGGGGGGGACACACACACACACACACCACCACACGAATTGAATGGGTGTATATGAGTCCATAGGCCACATCAATATACAGCATGACACGCCTGCCCGAGCAATCTCGGTCTCAGGTTATCTCTGAATTGCTGATCACACCTCCAGCTTGTTGGTATAGAAGTGACTGCCCCTTGGTTTGTAAACATTACTTAAAAAAAAGGGAGTGTATTTTTAGTGACTACCATATTTCAGTTGAATGTAGTAAAAAAACTCAAAAGCAGTCAGATTTCCTCAATGCTATATAAAAACCAGTTGTGAATTCTCCTTCAAGTGGCCATCCGCATAAAAGGGATTGTGATTAGCATCCATGCAGAATGACTGTAATAAGATCAGTTTATTGGTGGCCAAAATATTCTATTCTGGGCAGTCTGAAGATTTGCACTGAGAAAGTGGCTTCCCGCTTGTGTGTTGCGACACACAGTAAAAATGTGAGTTATCGCAACCCAACTCAAAGTGTTACTAAACCCAGGAGCCTGCATTCACTATATCTGGTCTTCCACAGTACATAGAACACAGAAATGCAATTAGTAAATATAAAACTGCTAAATAACTTCTCATCAGTAGTATATACCCTGTTTCCCCTAAAATAAGACCTAGCGTGATTGTCGGTGTTGGCTGCAATATAAGCCCTACCACCCAAATAAGCCCTACTCTGTTTCCTCAAAAATAAGCCCTACCCTGAAAAGAAGACCTACAAGGACTTTAACTAGGGCTTATTTGGGGGGGGGGGGGGGTAGGGCTTTTATTGCAGCTATCACCGACAATCACACTAGGTCTTATTTTAGGGGAAACAGGGTAGCAGCCTTGTGACCTCTATCAGTGTCTGGTGGAGTCCAGGTTCACATACAAGTGATATGGGAACCAGCGCAATGCCAGTGCGGGTTCCCGCATCGCACGTCACCTGCCGGCAGTTTACACTGACCTCTGCGAACCGCTGCAGGTGTCAATGCAAAGTTAATGAAAGCCACAGAACTGTCCGCAGATCGCTGGGCAAAGTGCCAAAGGGTGCATTAATCGGATGTGAACACCCATGTGATCAGATTACAGTGTGGACCACAAAAAGGGTCTTGCACCATTTTGGTGCAAATGCGATGAGAGTTCAGCCAATCTGTATGGCTGAATTTGCATCAGACATTGCATGTGATCTGCACAGTGGCGTGGTGTGAAGTACATGCGATGTCTAACAGTTTCATTTTTCTCTCACTGTCCTATGAGGCTGCATGACCCCGACTTTGTCTGGACAGTGCTGATCATATGCACCCAAAAAAAAAAAAATAAAATAAAAAACCCTCTAGCAATACACACCAAATGGAGCATGTGCAGACTGCCTCCTAGGGCTCTGTTCTATCAGCAAATAGATTGAAGATGGTAAAAAGGGGAGGATCAGAAAAGACAGGATCAAACAGCCTTTTTACAGTGTGGAGGATTAACCCCTTAGGTTGCACAGTGAGCATAACAAGCACGCTTTACTGCATATACAGAGCGATTTTACTGTTGGGTTTAGTAACACTTTAAATCCCATCTTAGGGATGAAAAAATAAAAAAAATAATTACATTTCCTTTAGCTGGTGCTCCTCCTGGTGTCCACCTCCGTGCCTGCATGACATGGACACTTTCTATTGGCTGTCCAGCAGTGGGGTCCTCTCAGGACCTAGAAGAGGAGTGACGTCATTGCAAGGGGCTGTTGGGGGGGGGGGGTGTCAGCTGGGGTTGTATTTTGCCTGGAGAGGGAATTTTAAAGTATGGTACAATGTTCATTGAGATCAAGAATGATAGCTCAACACTTACATAAAGTAGCTGCCAACGCATCTGCGCTACAGCTCACAGCAACACATATATACTGTGAGTTGAGATACTCATTGCAAAAATGCTGCACCATTTGTTTTTTTCTTGTGTTGAGGTGCTGTCGGCCCATTCCAAACTCAGGATTCTTGAAAGCACAAAATTACATGGTGGGGCTTTGATCTCGAATCAGCACTGCCAAGCCGAAAGTGCAACATGTTTATTTAACAAGCAAACATGGTTGTCTCCCATGTCCATATAGTTATACTTTATGTAATATAGAGAGAAAGCTTTAAAAAACCATTACTGTACAGTGATAAGATCACTTACAGCAGGAACGTTGCACTCACATTTGTAGATTAAAATGAAAAAAAAAAAAGCCTAAAGATTCCTCTTAAAGGGCATTGCACCAGTCACCACGAATTAGCCTATATTAGAACAGTCGGGACTGCAAAGGCCACCAAAGGAAAAAAAAAAAAAAGTGCTAAAAAGTTTGTGAAGAGCCAGGCTGATATGCATTACCCTAACCTCGCCGCTCATATTCATCCCGCTGGTGGGCACAGCAGGGGCCCCGTTTTAATTACCGGTTGTCAGCCTGCACCAACAAAAGCAAAAAGCCAACCTATTATTTTCTTAATAAAAAGCGTAAGCAGGGTTCCAAGGTCACGGCAAATGACCAGTGTCACATCCATTGCCGTCTGAGGCAGACATACATTA
>NW_027507748.1:37694744-37699744 GCF_037356315.1 Lithobates pipiens | reverse complement strand
AACATGCGGAGCTTAAAAAAAAAGAAAAAAAAAAAAACAAAAAACACACACCACACAGATTTGTAACGCTACATGCCCACAACAACATCAAAGGCTTCATCTTGTATGTCATCCTATTTAACATGTAATACAGATTTTTTATTTATTTTTTTGCTTTACATTGTTCAGCCCTCTTGTTCACATTTAGTTCCCTCGAGAGGCAAGATGCTGAATATTCACTAAAAAGCCAGCAGCTAATGCACATTCAACTCTGCGTAAACACGGTTGCAAAATGACTTATCAGATATCATTTGCACTGCATCCTCATAAATCCAGCGATAGCCCGAGCGTAAACCAAAGCTACCGCAACACATGGCCAACCAAAATATTAAAACTGAATGATCAGACTCTCGCTGTGAATGTCAGAAACCCAAAAGCAGGTCACGCGCAATAAAAAAAAAAAAAATAATAATAATAATCATCACACAATAAATAAAAAACAAATTTTATATATATATATATATATATATATATATATAATTTTATTTAATAAAAAAAAAAAAAAAAAAAAAAAAAAAAACCTGATGTTCAGTTAACAGACCATACACCCTCTGCTTCAGCTTAGTATATACAAACACATACACACCTTGGTGTTTCAGAGTGCAAAAGGTTAAAAATGCAGCCGTTTTTATATTATTAATACTAGCAACCCCTCGCCAGCACCTTTAGATGGACGATGTGCTGACCGCACAAAACCTATCCTTTGTATTTAAAAAAAATAAATAAATAAATAAAAAGACACCATAATCGTTGTTGGCATTTAACACCACAATTAAAAAAAAAAATGCATTAAAAAAAGGGGAAAAAATAAATAAAAAAGGGAACTGTAAAAAAAGTAAATAAAAAAAAAAAAAGAATTAAATAAAAAAAAAAAGGGCAGACTCAGTGGACCACTTTTTCTGCCTTCACAGTTCTACATAAAAACACACAGGCATGGAAGCTGACCCTAGAATGCAGCATTCAACATATAGCTTTGTACTCTCGATCGGTACGGTACAGCAAGGCTTGCAGATGACAATAGGCCAGTGGTAATAAATAGGTATCACAGGTAAGAAACACAGCTTTAGGATAAATGAAAAAAAAAAAAAAACCCAGCAGCAGCAAGAGAAGGAAGGCTATTAATAAATAATGCCATCACGGGGGGGCAGACAGAGGGGCCATAGATCGCTGGTGCATTAATAATAATAATAATAATAATGAGGGGCAGATAGATGATAGGAGGGTCAGTGATAATAATATTGGTAACAGTGTTAGACAGACTAGCCGAGGGGAACCGGGAGCAAAAATAGTGATGTACTGAAGACCAGTAAACAAATTATTAATGAGTTAAGATGAAATAAAATAATGGTAATAAATGGGGACAGATTAGTGGAATGATAATATAATGGGGGTCAAGGGGCGGTTAGAAGAGATGAGATGGTAAGTTGCGGCCAATAGAAGCGACAATACTGATCATGACTAATAATCTAAAGTCTCTGGGCAGATAGCGAAGGGTCAGCCGAGATAATAATGGCATTAATAATAAAAGGCCTAGGAAAGAGCGAAGCCCAGGCCAATAATAATTCTAAGAAGAGTAAGAGAGGGCAGTTTGCGGAGTTGAGGCTGCTAATCATAAAAATGAGGCCCGGCAAACGCTTGCTGGGTCTAGAGATAAAATACGGATAATAATAATAATAATAATAATAATAATAACACAGGGGGGGGGGGGGGGCCTGAGCAGGGCGGACACCTAGAGTAATACGGGAACATTGACCTGCCCTGGATAATAATCACCAACCCTGAGATCCATTTCCCTTTCGTCACGTTGCCGCCAATCAGAACCAAACTTCTGTTCTCGGCCTGTCATTTTCCCACTGCATGTTTGCGTCCGATTGGCGGCTGTCTGACAATTTCGAGTCCTGAAGACGAATGAAATAATAAGATGTCAGGGCGTGCAAAGGGCAGAGACAGCCACCGAAGGCAGTGATTAAAAAAAAAAAAAATAATAGTGGTGATCCCAATATGGCCAGGGAGGGCAAGAAGGTTAATACTAATAATACTAAAATGGGGTCTACTGGAAAAAAATTTAAAAAAAAAAATGGTATCAATGTTTCCAATGAACAGTTGATGTTGCTGGACGAAATGACAATCGAAGAAAAAAGAAAAGAAAAAAAAAATTTGACTATGACATTCGGTGCCAATGGAACACTTGAGAATAACAGCACGTGAGGGTAATAATAACATTAATAATAACAATAGATATATTAGCAGCCAAGTCTTGGTTGGATGACGCAGCAGCTACACAAAGTGAATCAACATGGGGAACGGGGTTGTTACGGCAAGTGATCGCAAAAAGCAATGGACTTCATAATTATAATAAAAAATACAGGGGACGTAAAACAAGTATGTGGGGTCCAGCGACAACATTTCAGGTGAGCAAAAGGACAATAAAGCGAGGCTCAGGTAGGGGATTACAGATCTGGATTTTTTTGGATGTTAATTCTAATTCTGAGAACAAAACAATGGGTAGTCTGAAGACAATCGAGGAGATTATACAGCTATATATAAAATTAATATTCACAAGTTTATTAATATAAATAATGAGTCTGGGGGGGGGGGGTATCACACAAAGAAGCCAGGGTTATATAAAACTACGCATCAGAACTGAGGCAACCATGAGACAGATAACGGATCTGAGGGTGTCAGATGAGCGGAAGTTAATAATGATAACAGATCGGATCAGTAGACTTTATAAAATAAAAATAAAAAAAAAAAATATATATATATATATATATATATATATATATATATATATATATATATATATATATTTTTTTTTTTTTTTTTTTTTTTTTTTTTTTTTTAATAGCGATAATGGGTCTGGGGTTGGTGTCTGATAAGGTAAGGTTAATAATTACAAAATAAAATGTATTAATAATGGGTCAGTAGGGAGCAATTACTAAGGAGATCCAGCACAGGTCAGCAAGGACCATATAAAAACGACATAAAGATATAATATAAACGTTTGTGCAGAGATTATCAACAACAGGTGAGGGAGGGTGCACAGAATATTGGTGAGTCTTAAGAATCAATTGGCATGGCTTACTAAATAATATTGTGCCAGTGAGTAGGAGGAGGATGGAGGATAATACTGGTGAGTATAATAAGGGGTTGGCCATAGATTCATAATAGAAATTATAATGTAATGGGTGAGCTGTGCACAGGGTGAAAAAGTATAGGTCTTCACAGGTTATTAATGATATAAAAGGAGGCGAGGGGGTACAGGGTGGCATGATCAATAATGGGCACAGGTGACAAATAATAATGAGTCATCATGGATTAATAAAGATAACTGACTGAACAGGTGAGGGTAGTGAATAATGGATGAGTTGGGCATGGAATGACATAATTGGTCAGCGCAGATTAAAAATAATAAAGGAGTGGGTGGGTATAGGGTAATAGTGAGTGAGCTGGGCATGGGGCGGTACATAATGAAATTGGGTCAGCAGATAATAATAAAGGAGAGCGGGGTATAGGGTAATAGGGGGTGACATAATAATAATGGGACAGTGGAGATTATTAATAATAGAGTGGGGAGTTATAGGGAGTGAGCTAAGCATGGGGTGACATGATATTAATAGGACAGAGATATTATTATTATAAATAATAATAATAATAGGGTAAGGGGGAGTATAGGGTAATAAGGAATGAGCCGGGCATGGGGCGATTTTAATAATCTCGGCTGTCCAATTATTATGCCACCCCATACTCCCCTCCTTTATTATTATTCTCCACTGTCCCATTATTTTTATTATAATAAGGGGGGGTATAGGGTAATAAGGTGTGAGCTGGGAATGGGGTACCATAATAATGGGATCGTAGAGAATAGAGGGGTGGGGTATAGGGTAATAATGGGGGCATTATTAAGGGGTTTGAATCTCCTAATAAGAAGGGGGGTGAGAGGTGGGCACGGGTTTGACAATACCAATATCAATAATAGGATCTGGTGATATGAGTAATATTAGGTCAGAACAAGTTGATATTAATAAATAATAGGTGGGGGTATAAATGGCAATAATAGTAATATTAATATTAATAAGAAACAGACACACAGATCTGGTGATATGGGTAATAACAGGCCAGCACATAGTAATATTTACAGTATAGCAAACAGGTACAGGGGCTGTAAGGTAATGTGGATATTAAAGGGTGTGCAGAGATTTAGAATAGAAATGATGATATAATGGGTGAGTGGGACAGTGTGAACAACAAGTGAGATGGGCACAGGAGAGGCATGGCACTATGGATTAGAATGGGTCAGCACTTAATGATACAACAGGTGTGTAGGTGGGGGTGGGGGTACAGGGTGATAATAGTGATGTTATAAGTGATGGACACAGAATAAGAAGAAATGAAGTGATGGGTGATCGGGGCACATTGTGCCATTAATAATAATGTGTGATCTGTGTACAGGACAGGGAAGGAATACAATGGGCCTCCACTGCTTAATAATCACAGAACAGGTCAGGGGGTATATACAGTATACATAATGGGGATGTTTATAATAAGTGGTGAGTGCAGAATAATAGAAATGATAAATATAACGGGTGATCAGGGCACAGGGAGGCATTTATTATAACAATAATAGGCGATTTGTTTATAGCACAGGAATGGATTACAATAGGCCTCCACTGCTTAATACTCAAAGAACGGGGTGGGGGTATATAGTAATAATGGGAGTAGTTATAAGTGATGAGTTCAGAATATTAATAGAAATGATAAGATATCAGGTGATCAGGGTGCATTAATAATAATAACAATGAGTGAGATGGGTATAGGACAGATGAGGATTATAATAGGCCATCACTGACTCATCATCATAACAGGTGAGGAGGAATGAGGTGGGGATAGTTGGAATATTTTTAATTGAGTGAGGAGTACAGAAGAACGATAGAACTTCTAATGATCGGGGCAACAGGGGA